>NW_026109369.1:0-44853 GCF_024516045.1 Bombus affinis | reverse complement strand
GTGTCGGATCGGTTGTGGGGTTGGACTAGATTTTTACGAGCGAGCGGAGCGAGCGAGCAACGGTCACAATTTCCAACCTATACATACACCTTATATTGCCTTCCATATATTTCGTGTTATTACCTAATTTTGTCAGCCATTTCGGACATCACGTTGCACTGTACTATGAGGAAACGGTACTAATTATGTGAAACTGTTGGTAAACCGTAAACATTTGTCAGAAGGCAATAGGATAAAGACTTCTGGCCCCTCGAGCTGGTACGAATATTTCAATATCCGTATGTGCCAAACCGTTGGTTTATGACACACCTTTCCGCGTCTCTCGCTCGACGCGCTCGCTCGAAAACTATAGCCTAACCTAAAACCAATCCATCTTGCGTTCATTATTCGATTTGATGGCGACATATTTCAAATTTGGGAACGTGTCGGATCGAATGTGAAGTTGGACTGGATTTTTACGAGCAAGCGGAGCGAGCGAGCAACGGTCACAATTTCCAAGCTATACATATACCATATATTGTCTTGCATATATTTCGTGCTTGTACCTAATTTTGTCAGCCATTTCGGACATCACATTGCATTGTACTATGTGGAAATAGTACTATTTATGTGAAACTATTCATAAACTGTAATAATGTGTCGGTAGGCAATAGGATAAATACTTCCGGCTCCTCGGGCTGGTGCGAATATTTCAATGTCCGTATGTGCCAAACCGTTGGTTTATGACACACCATTACGCGTCTCTCGCTCGCGGCGCTCGCTCGAAAACTATAACCTAACCTAAAACCAATCCATCTTGCGTTCATTATTCGATATGATGGCGACATATTTCAATTTTGCGAACGTGTCGGATCGGTTGTGGGGTTGGACTAGATTTTTACGAGCGAGCGGAGCGAGCGAGCAACGGTCACAATTTCCAAGCTATACATATACCTTATATTGCCTTCCATATATTTCGTGTTATTACTTAATTTTGTCAGCCATTTCGGACATCACATTGCACGGTACTATGAGGAAACGGTACTAATTATGTGAAACTATTGGTAAACTGTAAACATGTGTCGGTAGGCAATAGGATAAATACTTCCGGCTCCTCGGGCTGGTGCGAATATTTCAATGTCCGTATGTGCCAAACCGCTGGTTTATGACACACCATTACGCGTCTCTCGCTCGCGGCGCTCGCTCGAAAACTATAACCTAACCTAAAACCAATCCATCTTGCGTTCATTATTCGATATGATGGCGACATATTTCAAATTTGCGAACGTGTCGGATCGGTTGTGGGGTTGGACTAGATTTTTACGAGCGAGCGGAGCGAGCGAGCAACGGTCACAATTTCCAAGCTATACATATACCTTATATTGCCTTCCATATATTTCGTGTTATTACCTAATTTTGTCAGCCATTTCGGACATCACATTGCACTGTACTATGAGGAAATAGTACTGTTTATGTGAAACTATTCATAAACTGTAAACATGTGTCGGTAGGCAATAGGATAAATACTTCCGGCTCCTCGGGCTGGTGCGAATATTTCAATGTCCGTATGTGCCAAACCGTTGGTTTATGACACACCATTACGCGTCTCTCGCTCGCGGCGCTCGCTCGAAAACTATAACCTAACCTAAAACCAATCCATCTTGCGTTCATTATTCGATATGATGGCGACATATTTCAAATTTGCGAACGTGTCGGATCGGTTGTGGGGTTGGACTAGATTTTTACGAGCGAGCGGAGCGAGCGAGCAACGGTCACAATTTCCAAGCTATACATATACCTTATATTGCCTTCCATATATTTCGTGTTATTACCTAATTTTGTCAGCCATTTCGGACATCACATTGCACTGTACTATGAGGAAATAGTACTGTTTATGTGAAACTATTCATAAACTGTAAACATGTGTCGGTAGGCAATAGGATAAATACTTCCGGCTCCTCGGGCTGGTGCGAATATTTCAATGTCCGTATGTGCCAAACCGTTGGTTTATGACACACCATTACGCGTCTCTCGCTCGCGGCGCTCGCTCGAAAACTATAAACTAACCTAAAACCAATCCATCTTGCGTTCATTATTCGATATGATGGCGACATATTTCAAATTTGCGAACGTGTCGGATCGGTTGTGGGGTTGGACTAGATTTTTACGAGCGAGCGGAGCGAGCGAGCAACGGTCACAATTTCCAACCTATACATACACCTTATATTGCCTTCCATATATTTCGTGTTATTACCTAATTTTGTCAGCCATTTCGGACATCACGTTGCACTGTACTATGAGGAAACGGTACTAATTATGTGAAACTGTTGGTAAACCGTAAACATTTGTCAGAAGGCAATAGGATAAAGACTTCTGGCCCCTCGAGCTGGTACGAATATTTCAATATCCGTATGTGCCAAACCGTTGGTTTATGACACACCTTTCCGCGTCTCTCGCTCGACGCGCTCGCTCGAAAACTATAACCTAACCTAAAACCAATCCATCCTGCGTTCATTATTCGATATGATGGCGACATATTTCAAATTTGCGAACGTTTCGGATCGGTTGTGAGGTTGGACTAGATTTTTTCGAGCGAGCGGAGCGAGCGAGCAACGGTCACAATTTCCAAGCTATACATATACCATATATTGTCTTGCATATATTTCGTGTTATTACCTAATTTTGTCAGCCATTTCGGACATCACATTGCACTGTACTATGAGGAAATAGTACTGTTTATGTGAAACTATTCATAAACTGTAAACATGTGTCGGTAGGCAATAGGATAAATACTTCCGGCTCCACGGGCTGGTGCGAATATTTCAATGTCCGTATGTGCCAAACCGTTGGTTTATGACACACCATTACGCGTCTCTCGCTCGCGGCGCTCGCTCGAAAACTATAACCTAACCTAAAACCAATCCATCCTGCGTTCATTATTCGATATGATGGCGACATATTTCAAATTTGCGAACGTTTCGGATCGGTTGTGAGGTTGGACTAGATTTTTTCGAGCGAGCGGAGCGAGCGAGCAACGGTCACAATTTCCAAGCTATACATATACCATATATTGTCTTGCATATATTTCGTGCTTGTACCTAATTTTGTCAGCCATTTCGGACATCACATTGCATTGTACTATGTGGAAATAGTACTATTTATGTGAAACTATTCATAAACTGTAAACATGTGTCGGTAGGCAATAGGATAAATACTTCCGGCTCCTCGGGCTGGTGCGAATATTTCAATGTCCGTATGTGCAAAACCGTTGGTTTATGACACACCTATACGCGTCTCTCGCTCGCTGCGCTCGCTCGAAAACTATAGCCTAACCTAAAACCAATCCATCTTGCGTTCATTATTCGATATGGTGGCGACATATTTCAAATTTGCGAACGTGTGGGATCGGTTGCGAGGTTGGACTAGATTTTTACGAGCGAGCGGAGCGAGCGAGCAACGGTCACAATTTCCAAGCTATACATGTATCATATATTGCCTTCCATATATTTCGTGTTATTACCTAATTTTGTCAGCCATTTCGGACATCACATTGCACTGTACTATGAGGAAATAGTACTATTTATGTGAAACTATTCATAAACTGTAAACATGTGTCGGTAGGCAATAGGATAAATACTTCCGGCTCCTCGGGCTGGTGCGAATATTTTAACGTCCGTATGTTCCAAACCGTTGGTTTATGACACACCTATACGCGTCTCTCGCTCGCTGCGCTCGCTCGAAAACTATAGCCTAACCTAAAACCAATCCATCTTGCGTTCATTATTCGATATGATGGCGACATATTTCAAATTTGCGAACGTGTCGGATCGGTTGTGGGGTTGGACTAGATTTTTACGAGCGAGCGGAGCGAGCGAGCAACGGTCACAATTTCCAAGCTATACATATACCTTATATTGCCTTCCATATATTTCGTGTTATTACCTAATTTTGTCAGCCATTTCGGACATCACATTGCACTGTACTATGAGGAAATAGTACTGTTTATGTGAAACTATTCATAAACTGTAAACATGTGTCGGTAGGCAATAGGATAAATACTTCCGGCTCCTCGGGCTGGTGCGAATATTTCAATGTCCGTATGTGCCAAACCGTTGGTTTATGACACACCATTACGCGTCTCTCGCTCGCGGCGCTCGCTCGAAAACTATAAACTAACCTAAAACCAATCCATCTTGCGTTCATTATTCGATATGATGGCGACATATTTCAAATTTGCGAACGTGTCGGATCGGTTGTGGGGTTGGACTAGATTTTTACGAGCGAGCGGAGCGAGCGAGCAACGGTCACAATTTCCAACCTATACATACACCTTATATTGCCTTCCATATATTTCGTGTTATTACCTAATTTTGTCAGCCATTTCGGACATCACGTTGCACTGTACTATGAGGAAACGGTACTAATTATGTGAAACTGTTGGTAAACCGTAAACATTTGTCAGAAGGCAATAGGATAAAGACTTCTGGCCCCTCGAGCTGGTACGAATATTTCAATATCCGTATGTGCCAAACCGTTGGTTTATGACACACCTTTCCGCGTCTCTCGCTCGACGCGCTCGCTCGAAAACTATAGCCTAACCTAAAACCAATCCATCTTGCGTTCATTATTCGATTTGATGGCGACATATTTCAAATTTGGGAACGTGTCGGATCGAATGTGAAGTTGGACTGGATTTTTACGAGCAAGCGGAGCGAGCGAGCAACGGTCACAATTTCCAAGCTATACATATACCATATATTGTCTTGCATATATTTCGTGCTTGTACCTAATTTTGTCAGCCATTTCGGACATCACATTGCATTGTACTATGTGGAAATAGTACTATTTATGTGAAACTATTCATAAACTGTAATAATGTGTCGGTAGGCAATAGGATAAATACTTCCGGCTCCTCGGGCTGGTGCGAATATTTCAATGTCCGTATGTGCCAAACCGTTGGTTTATGACACACCATTACGCGTCTCTCGCTCGCGGCGCTCGCTCGAAAACTATAACCTAACCTAAAACCAATCCATCTTGCGTTCATTATTCGATATGATGGCGACATATTTCAATTTTGCGAACGTGTCGGATCGGTTGTGGGGTTGGACTAGATTTTTACGAGCGAGCGGAGCGAGCGAGCAACGGTCACAATTTCCAAGCTATACATATACCTTATATTGCCTTCCATATATTTCGTGTTATTACTTAATTTTGTCAGCCATTTCGGACATCACATTGCACGGTACTATGAGGAAACGGTACTAATTATGTGAAACTATTGGTAAACTGTAAACATGTGTCGGTAGGCAATAGGATAAATACTTCCGGCTCCTCGGGCTGGTGCGAATATTTCAATGTCCGTATGTGCCAAACCGCTGGTTTATGACACACCATTACGCGTCTCTCGCTCGCGGCGCTCGCTCGAAAACTATAACCTAACCTAAAACCAATCCATCTTGCGTTCATTATTCGATATGATGGCGACATATTTCAAATTTGCGAACGTGTCGGATCGGTTGTGGGGTTGGACTAGATTTTTACGAGCGAGCGGAGCGAGCGAGCAACGGTCACAATTTCCAAGCTATACATATACCTTATATTGCCTTCCATATATTTCGTGTTATTACCTAATTTTGTCAGCCATTTCGGACATCACATTGCACTGTACTATGAGGAAATAGTACTGTTTATGTGAAACTATTCATAAACTGTAAACATGTGTCGGTAGGCAATAGGATAAATACTTCCGGCTCCTCGGGCTGGTGCGAATATTTCAATGTCCGTATGTGCCAAACCGTTGGTTTATGACACACCATTACGCGTCTCTCGCTCGCGGCGCTCGCTCGAAAACTATAACCTAACCTAAAACCAATCCATCTTGCGTTCATTATTCGATATGATGGCGACATATTTCAAATTTGCGAACGTGTCGGATCGGTTGTGGGGTTGGACTAGATTTTTACGAGCGAGCGGAGCGAGCGAGCAACGGTCACAATTTCCAAGCTATACATATACCTTATATTGCCTTCCATATATTTCGTGTTATTACCTAATTTTGTCAGCCATTTCGGACATCACATTGCACTGTACTATGAGGAAATAGTACTGTTTATGTGAAACTATTCATAAACTGTAAACATGTGTCGGTAGGCAATAGGATAAATACTTCCGGCTCCTCGGGCTGGTGCGAATATTTCAATGTCCGTATGTGCCAAACCGTTGGTTTATGACAGACCATTACGCGTCTCTCGCTCGCGGCGCTCGCTCGAAAACTATAAACTAACCTAAAACCAATCCATCTTGCGTTCATTATTCGATATGATGGCGACATATTTCAAATTTGCGAACGTGTCGGATCGGTTGTGGGGTTGGACTAGATTTTTACGAGCGAGCGGAGCGAGCGAGCAACGGTCACAATTTCCAACCTATACATACACCTTATATTGCCTTCCATATATTTCGTGTTATTACCTAATTTTGTCAGCCATTTCGGACATCACGTTGCACTGTACTATGAGGAAACGGTACTAATTATGTGAAACTGTTGGTAAACCGTAAACATTTGTCAGAAGGCAATAGGATAAAGACTTCTGGCCCCTCGAGCTGGTACGAATATTTCAATATCCGTATGTGCCAAACCGTTGGTTTATGACACACCTTTCCGCGTCTCTCGCTCGACGCGCTCGCTCGAAAACTATAGCCTAACCTAAAACCAATCCATCTTGCGTTCATTATTCGATTTGATGGCGACATATTTCAAATTTGGGAACGTGTCGGATCGAATGTGAAGTTGGACTGGATTTTTACGAGCAAGCGGAGCGAGCGAGCAACGGTCACAATTTCCAAGCTATACATATACCATATATTGTCTTGCATATATTTCGTGCTTGTACCTAATTTTGTCAGCCATTTCGGACATCACATTGCATTGTACTATGTGGAAATAGTACTATTTATGTGAAACTATTCATAAACTGTAATAATGTGTCGGTAGGCAATAGGATAAATACTTCCGGCTCCTCGGGCTGGTGCGAATATTTCAATGTCCGTATGTGCCAAACCGTTGGTTTATGACACACCATTACGCGTCTCTCGCTCGCGGCGCTCGCTCGAAAACTATAACCTAACCTAAAACCAATCCATCTTGCGTTCATTATTCGATATGATGGCGACATATTTCAATTTTGCGAACGTGTCGGATCGGTTGTGGGGTTGGACTAGATTTTTACGAGCGAGCGGAGCGAGCGAGCAACGGTCACAATTTCCAAGCTATACATATACCTTATATTGCCTTCCATATATTTCGTGTTATTACTTAATTTTGTCAGCCATTTCGGACATCACATTGCACGGTACTATGAGGAAACGGTACTAATTATGTGAAACTATTGGTAAACTGTAAACATGTGTCGGTAGGCAATAGGATAAATACTTCCGGCTCCTCGGGCTGGTGCGAATATTTCAATGTCCGTATGTGCCAAACCGTTGGTTTATGACACACCATTACGCGTCTCTCGCTCGCGGCGCTCGCTCGAAAACTATAACCTAACCTAAAACCAATCCATCTTGCGTTCATTATTCGATATGATGGCGACATATTTCAAATTTGCGAACGTGTCGGATCGGTTGTGGGGTTGGACTAGATTTTTACGAGCGAGCGGAGCGAGCGAGCAACGGTCACAATTTCCAAGCTATACATATACCTTATATTGCCTTCCATATATTTCGTGTTATTACCTAATTTTGTCAGCCATTTCGGACATCACATTGCACTGTACTATGAGGAAATAGTACTGTTTATGTGAAACTATTCATAAACTGTAAACATGTGTCGGTAGGCAATAGGATAAATACTTCCGGCTCCTCGGGCTGGTGCGAATATTTCAATGTCCGTATGTGCCAAACCGTTGGTTTATGACACACCATTACGCGTCTCTCGCTCGCGGCGCTCGCTCGAAAACTATAACCTAACCTAAAACCAATCCATCTTGCGTTCATTATTCGATATGATGGCGACATATTTCAAATTTGCGAACGTGTCGGATCGGTTGTGAGGTTGGACTAGATTTTTTCGAGCGAGCGGAGCGAGCGAGCAACGGTCACAATTTCCAAGCTATACATATACCATATATTGTCTTGCATATATTTCGTGCTTGTACCTAATTTTGTCAGCCATTTCGGACATCACATTGCATTGTACTATGTGGAAATAGTACTATTTATGTGAAACTATTCATAAACTGTAAACATGTGTCGGTAGGCAATAGGATAAATACTTCCGGCTCCTCGGGCTGGTGCGAATATTTCAATGTCCGTATGTGCCAAACCGTTGGTTTATGACACACCATTACGCGTCTCTCGCTCGCGGCGCTCGCTCGAAAACTATAAACTAACCTAAAACCAATCCATCTTGCGTTCATTATTCGATATGATGGCGACATATTTCAAATTTGCGAACGTGTCGGATCGGTTGTGGGGTTGGACTAGATTTTTACGAGCGAGCGGAGCGAGCGAGCAACGGTCACAATTTCCAACCTATACATACACCTTATATTGCCTTCCATATATTTCGTGTTATTACCTAATTTTGTCAGCCATTTCGGACATCACGTTGCACTGTACTATGAGGAAACGGTACTAATTATGTGAAACTGTTGGTAAACCGTAAACATTTGTCAGAAGGCAATAGGATAAAGACTTCTGGCCCCTCGAGCTGGTACGAATATTTCAATATCCGTATGTGCCAAACCGTTGGTTTATGACACACCTTTCCGCGTCTCTCGCTCGACGCGCTCGCTCGAAAACTATAGCCTAACCTAAAACCAATCCATCTTGCGTTCATTATTCGATTTGATGGCGACATATTTCAAATTTGGGAACGTGTCGGATCGAATGTGAAGTTGGACTGGATTTTTACGAGCAAGCGGAGCGAGCGAGCAACGGTCACAATTTCCAAGCTATACATATACCATATATTGTCTTGCATATATTTCGTGCTTGTACCTAATTTTGTCAGCCATTTCGGACATCACATTGCATTGTACTATGTGGAAATAGTACTATTTATGTGAAACTATTCATAAACTGTAATAATGTGTCGGTAGGCAATAGGATAAATACTTCCGGCTCCTCGGGCTGGTGCGAATATTTCAATGTCCGTATGTGCCAAACCGTTGGTTTATGACACACCATTACGCGTCTCTCGCTCGCGGCGCTCGCTCGAAAACTATAACCTAACCTAAAACCAATCCATCTTGCGTTCATTATTCGATATGGTGGCGACATATTTCAAATTTGCGAACGTGTGGGATCGGTTGCGAGTTTGGACTAGATTTTTACGAGCGAGCGGAGCGAGCGAGCAACGGTCACAATTTCCAAGCTATACATGTATCATATATTGCCTTCCATATATTTCGTGTTATTACCTAATTTTGTCAGCCATTTCGGACATCACATTGCACTGTACTATGAGGAAATAGTACTATTTATGTGAAACTATTCATAAACTGTAAACATGTGTCGGTAGGCAATAGGATAAATACTTCCGGCTCCTCGGGCTGGTGCGAATATTTCAATGTCCGTATGTTCCAAACCGTTGGTTTATGACACACCTATACGCGTCTCTCGCTCGCTGCGCTCGCTCGAAAACTATATCCTAACCTAAAACCAATCCATCTCGCGTTCATTATTCGATATGATGGCGACATATTTCAAATTTGCGAACGTGTCGGATCGGTTGTGGGGTTGGACTATATTTTTACGAGCGAGCGGAGCGAGCGAGCAACGGTCACAATTTCCAAGCTATACATATACCATATATTGTCTTGCATATATTTCGTGCTTGTACCTAATTTTGTCAGCCATTTCGGACATCACGTTGCACTGTACTATGAGGAAACGGTACTAATTATGTGAAACTGTTGGTAAACCGTAAACATTTGTCAGAAGGCAATAGGATAAAGACTTCTGGCCCCTCGAGCTGGTACGAATATTTCAATATCCGTATGTGCCAAACCGTTGGTTTATGACACACCTTTCCGCGTCTCTCGCTCGACGCGCTCGCTCGAAAACTATAGCCTAACCTAAGACCAATCCATCTTGCGTTCATTATTCGATTTGATGGCGACATATTTCAAATTTGGGAACGTGTCGGATCGAATGTGAAGTTGGACTGGATTTTTACGAGCAAGCGGAGCGAGCGAGCAACGGTCACAATTTCCAAGCTATACAAGTATCATATATTGCCTTGCATATATTTCGTGTTATTACTTAATTTTGTCAGCCATTTCGGACATCACATTGCACGGTACTATGAGGAAACGGTACTAATTATGTGAAACTATTGGTAAACTGTAAACATGTGTCGGTAGGCAATAGGATAAATACTTCCGGCTCCTCGGGCTGGTGCGAATATTTCAATGTCCGTATGTGCCAAACCGTTGGTTTATGACACACCATTACGCGTCTCTCGCTCGCGGCGCTCGCTCGAAAACTATAACCTAACCTAAAACCAATCCATCTTGCGTTCATTATTCGATATGATGGCGACATATTTCAAATTTGCGAACGTGTCGGATCGGTTGTGGGGTTGGACTAGATTTTTACGAGCGAGCGGAGCGAGCGAGCAACGGTCACAATTTCCAAGCTATACATATACCTTATATTGCCTTCCATATATTTCGTGTTATTACCTAATTTTGTCAGCCATTTCGGACATCACATTGCACTGTACTATGAGGAAATAGTACTGTTTATGTGAAACTATTCATAAACTGTAAACATGTGTCGGTAGGCAATAGGATAAATACTTCCGGCTCCACGGGCTGGTGCGAATATTTCAATGTCCGTATGTGCCAAACCGTTGGTTTATGACACACCATTACGCGTCTCTCGCTCGCGGCGCTCGCTCGAAAACTATAACCTAACCTACAACCAATCCATCCTGCGTTCATTATTCGATATGATGGCGACATATTTCAAATTTGCGAACGTTTCGGATCGGTTGTGAGGTTGGACTAGATTTTTTCGAGCGAGCGGAGCGAGCGAGCAACGGTCACAATTTCCAAGCTATACATATACCATATATTGTCTTGCATATATTTCGTGCTTGTACCTAATTTTGTCAGCCATTTCGGACATCACATTGCATTGTACTATGTGGAAATAGTACTATTTATGTGAAACTATTCATAAACTGTAAACATGTGTCGGTAGGCAATAGGATAAATACTTCCGGCTCCTCGGGCTGGTGCGAATATTTCAATGTCCGTATGTGCCAAACCGTTGGTTTATGACACACCTATACGCGTCTCTCGCTCGCTGCGCTCGCTCGAAAACTATAGCCTAACCTAAAACCAATCCATCTTGCGTTCATTATTCGATATGGTGGCGACATATTTCAAATTTGCGAACGTGTGGGATCGGTTGCGAGGTTGGACTAGATTTTTACGAGCGAGCGGAGCGAGCGAGCAACGGTCACAATTTCCAAGCTATACATGTATCATATATTGCCTTCCATATATTTCGTGTTATTACCTAATTTTGTCAGCCATTTCGGACATCACATTGCACTGTACTATGAGGAAATAGTACTATTTATGTGAAACTATTCATAAACTGTAAACATGTGTCGGTAGGCAATAGGATAAATACTTCCGGCTCCTCGGGCTGGTGCGAATATTTCAATGTCCGTATGTTCCAAACCGTTGGTTTATGACACACCTATACGCGTCTCTCGCTCGCTGCGCTCGCTCGAAAACTATAGCCTAACCTAAAACCAATCCATCTCGCGTTCATTATTCGATATGATGGCGACATATTTCAAATTTGCGAACGTGTCGGATCGGTTGTGGGGTTGGTCTAGATTTTTACGAGCGAGCGGAGCGAGCGAGCAACGGTCACAATTTCCAAGCTATACATATACCGTATATTGTCTTGCATATATTTCGTGCTTGTACCTAATTTTGTCAGCCATTTCGGACATCACGTTGCACTGTACTATGAGGAAACGGTACTAATTATGTGAAACTATTGGTAAACCGTAAACATTTGTCAGAAGGCAATAGGATAAAGACTTCCGGCTCCTCGGGCTGGTGCGAATATATCAGAGTCCGTCTGTGCCAAACCGATGGTTTGTGACACACCTTTACGCGTCTCTCGTTCGCTCCTCTCGCACGAAAGCTATAGCCTAACCTAAAACTAATCCATCCTCCGTTCATTATTCGATATGGTGGCGAGAAATTTCAAATTTGCGAACGTGTCAGATCGGTTGTGGGGTTGGACTAGATTTTTACGAGCGAGCGGAGCGAGCGAGCAACGGTCACAATTTCCAAGCTATACATATACCTTATATTGCCTTCCATATAGTTCGTGTTATTACCTAATTTTGTCAGCCATTTCGCACATCACATTGCACTGTACTATGAGGAAATAGTACTATTTATGTGAAACTATTCCTAAACTGTAAACATGTGTCGGTAGGCAATAGGATAAATACTTTCGGCTCTTCAGGCTGGTGCGAATATTTCAATGTCCGTATATGCCAAACCGTTGGTTTATGACACACCTATACGCGTCTCTCGCTCGCTGCGCTCGCTCGAAAACTATAGCCTAACCTAAAACCAATCCATCCTCCATTCATTATTCGATATGGTGGCGAGAAATTTCAAATTTGCGAACGTGTCGGATCGGTTGTGGGGTTGGACTAGATTTTTACGAGCGAGCGCAGCGAGCGAGCAACGGTCACAATTTCCAAGCTATACATATACCATATATTGTCTTGCATATATTTCGTGCTTGTACCTAATTTTGTCAGCCATTTCGGACATCACGTTGCACTGTACTATGAGGAAACGGTACTAATTATGTGAAACTATTCATAAACTGTAAACATGTGTCGGTAGGCAATAGGATAAATACTTCCGGCTCTTCAGGCTGGTGCGAATATTTCAATGTCCGTATATGCCAAACCGTTGGTTTATGACACACCTATACGCGTCTCTCGCTCGCTGCGCTCGCTCGAAAACTATAGCCTAACCTAAAACCAATCCACCTTGCGTTCATTATTCGATATGATGGCGACATATTTCAAATTTGCGAACGTGTCGGATCGGTTGTGGGGTTGGACTAGATTTTTACGAGCGAGCGGAGCGAGCGAGCAACGGTCACAATTTCCAAGCTATACATATACCATATATTGTCTTGCATATATTTCGTGCTTGTACCTAATTTTGTCAGCCATTTCGGACATCACGTTGCACTGCACTATGAGGAAACGGTACTAATTATGTGAAACTATTGGTAAACCGTAAACATTTGTCAGAAGGCAATAGGATAAAGACTTCCGGCTCCTCGGGCTGGTGCGAATATATCAGAGTCCGTATGTGCCAAACCGATGGTTTGTGACACACCTTTACGCGTCTCTCGTAAGCTCCTCTCGCACGAAAGCCATAGCCTAACCTAAAACCAATCCATCCTCCGTTCATTATTCGATATGGTGGCGAGAAATTTCAAATTTGCGAACGTGTCGGATCGGTTGTGGGGTTGGACTAGATTTTTACGAGCGAGCGGAGCGAGCGAGCAACGGTCACAATTTCCAAGCTATACATATACCATATATTGTCTTGCATATATTTCGTGCTTGTACCTAATTTTGTCAGCCATTTCGGACATCACGTTGCACTGTACTATGAGGAAACGGTACTAATTATGTGAAACTATTGGTAAACCGTAAACATTTGTCAGAAGGCAATAGGAGAAAGACTTCCGGCTTCTCGGTCTGGTTCGAATATATCAATGTCCGTATGTGCCAAACCGATGGTTTGTGACACACCTTTACGCGTCTCTCGTTCGCTGCGCTCGCACGAAAGCTATAGCCTAACCTAAAACCAATCCATCTTCCGTTCATTATTCGATATGGTGGCGACATATTTCAAATTTGCGAACGTGTGGGATCGGTTGTGAGGTTGGACTAGATTTTTACGAGCGAGCGGAGCGAGCGAGCAACGGTCACAATTTCCAAGCTATACATATACCTTATATTGCCTTCCATATATTTCGTGTTATTACCTAATTTTGTCAGCCATTTCGGACATCACATTGCACTGAACTATGAGGAAATAGTACTATTTATGTGAAACTATTCATAAACTGTAAACATGTGTCGGTAGGCAATAGGATAAATACTTCCGGCTCCTCGGGCTGGTGCGAATATTTCAATGTCCGTATGTGCCAAACCGTTGGTTTATGACACACCTATACGCGTCACTCGCTCGCTGCGCTCGCTCGAAAACTATAGCCTAACCTAAAACCAATCCACCTTGCGTTCATTATTCGATATGATGGCGACATATTTCAAATTTGCGAACGTGTCGGATCGGTTGTGGGGTTGGACTAGATTTTTACGAGCGAGCGGAGCGAGCGAGCAACGGTCACAATTTCCAAGCTATACATATACCATATATTGTCTTGCATATGTTTCGTGCTTGTACCTAATTTTGTCAGCCATTTCGGACATCACGTTGCACTGTACTATGAGGAAACGGTACTAATTATGTGAAACTATTGGTAAACCGTAATCATTTGTCAGAAGGCAATGGGATAAAGACTTCCGGCTCCTCGGGCTGGTGCGAATATATCAGAGTCCGTATGTGCCAAACCGATTGTTTGTGACACACCTTTACGCGTCTCTCGTTCGCTCCTCTCGCACGAAAGCTATAGCCTAACCTAAAACCAATCCATCCTCCGTTCATTATTCGATATGGTGGCGAGATATTTCAAATTTACGAACGTGTCGGATCGGTTGTGGGGTGGGACTAGATTTTTACGAGCGAGCGGAGCGAGCGAGCAACGGTCTCAATTTCCAAGCTATACATATACCATATATTGTCTTGCATATATTTCGTGCTGCTACCTAATTTTGTCAGCCATTTCGGACATCACATTGCATTGTACTATGTGGAAATAGTACTATTTATGTGAAACTATTCATAAACTGTAAACATGTGTCGGTAGGCAATAGGATAAATACTTCCGGCTCCTCGGGCTGGTGCGAATATTTCAATGTCCGTATGTGCCAAACCGTTGGTTTATGACACACCTATACGCGTCTCTCGCTCGCTGCGCTCGCTCGAAAACTATAGCCTAACCTAAAACCAATCCATCTTGCGTTCATTATTCGATATGATGGCGACATATTTCAAATTTGCGAACGTGTCGGATCGGTTGTGGGGTTGGACTAGATTTTTACGAGCGAGCGCAGCGAGCGAGCAACGGTTACAATTTCCAAGCTATACATATACCATATATTGTCTTACATATATTTCGTGCTTGTACCTAATTTTGTCAGCCATTTCGGACATCACGTTGCACTGTACTATGAGGAAACGGTACTAATTATGTGAAACTATTGGTAAACCGTAAACATCTGTCAGAAGGCAATAGGATAAAGACTTCCGGCTCCTCGTGCTGGTTCGAATATATCAATGTCCGTATGTGCCAAACCGATGGTTTGTGACACACCTTTACGCATCTCTCGTTCGCTGCGCTCGCACGAAAGCTATAGCCTAACCTAAAACCAATCCATCTTCCGTTCATTATTCGATATGGTGGCGACATATTTCAAATTTGCGAACGTGTCGGATCGGTTGTGGGGTTGGACTAGATTTTTACGAGCGAGCGGAGCGAGCGAGCAACGGTCTCAATTTCCAAGCTATACATATACCATATATTGTCTTGCATATATTTCGTGCTGGTACCTAATTTTGTCAGCCATTTCGGACATCACATTACATTGTACTATGTGGAAATAGTACTATTTATGTGAAACTATTCATAAACTGTAAACATGTGTCGGTAGGCAATAGGATAAATACTTCCGGCTCCTCGGGGTGGTGCGAATATTTCAATGTCCGTATGTGCCAAACCGTTGGTTTATGACACACCTATACGCGTCTCTCGCTCGCTGCGCTCGCTCGAAAACTATAGCCTAACCTAAAACCAATCCATCTTGCGTTCATTATTCGATATGATGGCGACATATTTCAAATTTGCGAACGTGTCGGATCAGTTGTGGGGTTGGACTAGATTTTTACGAGCGAGCAACGGTTACAATTTCCAAGCTATACATATACCATATATTGCCTTCCATATATTTCGTGTTATTACCTAATTTTGTCAGCCATTTCGGACATCACATTGCACTGAACTATGAGGAAATAGTACTATTTATGTGAAACTATTCATAAACTGTAAACATGTGTCGGTAGGCAATAGGATAAATACTTCCGGCTCCTCGGGCTGGTGCGAATATTTCAATGTCCGTATGTGCCAAACCGTTGGTTTATGACACACCTATACGCGTCTCTCGCTCGCTGCGCTCGCTCGAAAACTATAGCCTAACCTAAAACCAATCCATCTTGCGTTCATTATTCGATATGGTGGCGACATATTTCAAATTTGCGAACGTGTGGGATCGGTTGCGAGGTTGGACTAGATTTTTACGAGCGAGCGGAGCGAGCGAGCAACGGTCACAATTTCCAAGCTATACATGTATCATATATTGCCTTCCATATATTTCGTGTTATTACCTAATTTTGTCAGCCATTTCGGACATCACATTGCACTGTACTATGAGGAAATAGTACTATTTATGTGAAACTATTCATAAACTGTAAACATGTGTCGGTAGGCAATAGGATAAATACTTCCGGCTCCTCGGGCTGGTGCGAATATTTCAATGTCCGTATGTTCCAAACCGTTGGTTTATGACACACCTATACGCGTCTCTCGCTCGCTGCGCTCGCTCGAAAACTATAGCCTAACCTAAAACCAATCCATCTCGCGTTCATTATTCGATATGATGGCGACATATTTCAAATTTGCGAACGTGTCGGATCGGTTGTGGGGTTGGTCTAGATTTTTACGAGCGAGCGGAGCGAGCGAGCAACGGTCACAATTTCCAAGCTATACATATACCGTATATTGTCTTGCATATATTTCGTGCTTGTACCTAATTTTGTCAGCCATTTCGGACATCACGTTGCACTGTACTATGAGGAAACGGTACTAATTATGTGAAACTATTGGTAAACCGTAAACATTTGTCAGAAGGCAATAGGATAAAGACTTCCGGCTCCTCGGGCTGGTGCGAATATATCAGAGTCCGTCTGTGCCAAACCGATGGTTTGTGACACACCTTTACGCGTCTCTCGTTCGCTCCTCTCGCACGAAAGCTATAGCCTAACCTAAAACTAATCCATCCTCCGTTCATTATTCGATATGGTGGCGAGAAATTTCAAATTTGCGAACGTGTCAGATCGGTTGTGGGGTTGGACTAGATTTTTACGAGCGAGCGGAGCGAGCGAGCAACGGTCACAATTTCCAAGCTATACATATACCTTATATTGCCTTCCATATAGTTCGTGTTATTACCTAATTTTGTCAGCCATTTCGGACATCACATTGCACTGTACTATGAGGAAATAGTACTATTTATGTGAAACTATTCCTAAACTGTAAACATGTGTCGGTAGGCAATAGGATAAATACTTTCGGCTCCTCGGACTGGTGCGAATATTTCAATGTCCGTATGTGCCAAACCGTTGGTTTATGACACACCTATACGCGTCTCTCGCTCGCTGCGCTCGCTCGAAAACTATAGCCTAACCTAAAACCAATCCACCTTGCGTTCATTATTCGATATGATGGCGACATATTTCAAATTTGCGAACGTGTCGGATCGGTTGTGGGGTTGGACTAGATTTTTACGAGCGAGCGGAGCGAGCGAGCAACTGTCACAATTTCCAAGCTATACATATACCATATACTGTCTTGCATATATTTCGTGCTTGTACCTAATTTTGTCAGCCATTTCGGACATCACGTTGCACTGTACTATGAGGAAACGGTACTAATTATGTGAAACTATTGGTAAACCGTAAACATTTGTCAGAAGGCAATAGGATAAAGACTTCCGGCTCCTCGGGCTGGTGCGAATATATCAGAGTCCGTATGTGCCAAACCGATGGTTTGTGACACACCTTTACGCGTCTCTCGTTCGCTCCTCTCGCACGAAAGCTATAGCCTAACCTAAAACCAATCCATCCTCCATTCATTATTCGATATGGTGGCGAGAAATTTCAAATTTGCGAACGTGTCGGATCGGTTGTGGGGTTGGACTAGATTTTTACGAGCGAGCGCAGCGAGCGAGCAACGGTCACAATTTCCAAGCTATACATATACCATATATTGTCTTGCATATATTTCGTGCTTGTACCTAATTTTGTCAGCCATTTCGGACATCACGTTGCACTGTACTATGAGGAAACGGTACTAATTATGTGAAACTATTCATAAACTGTAAACATGTGTCGGTAGGCAATAGGATAAATACTTCCGGCTCTTCAGGCTGGTGCGAATATTTCAATGTCCGTATATGCCAAACCGTTGGTTTATGACACACCTATACGCGTCTCTCGCTCGCTGCGCTCGCTCGAAAACTATAGCCTAACCTAAAACCAATCCACCTTGCGTTCATTATTCGATATGATGGCGACATATTTCAAATTTGCGAACGTGTCGGATCGGTTGTGGGGTTGGACTAGATTTTTACGAGCGAGCGGAGCGAGCGAGCAACGGTCACAATTTCCAAGCTATACATATACCATATATTGTCTTGCATATATTTCGTGCTTGTACCTAATTTTGTCAGCCATTTCGGACATCACGTTGCACTGCACTATGAGGAAACGGTACTAATTATGTGAAACTATTGGTAAACCGTAAACATTTGTCAGAAGGCAATAGGATAAAGACTTCCGGCTCCTCGGGCTGGTGCGAATATATCAGAGTCCGTATGTGCCAAACCGATGGTTTGTGACACACCTTTACGCGTCTCTCGTTCGCTCCTCTCGCACGAAAGCCATAGCCTAACCTAAAACCAATCCATCCTCCGTTCATTATTCGATATGGTGGCGAGAAATTTCAAATTTGCGAACGTGTCGGATCGGTTGTGGGGTTGGACTAGATTTTTACGAGCGAGCGGAGCGAGCGAGCAACGGTCACAATTTCCAAGCTATACATATACCATATATTGTCTTGCATATATTTCGTGCTTGTACCTAATTTTGTCAGCCATTTCGGACATCACGTTGCACTGTACTATGAGGAAACGGTACTAATTATGTGAAACTATTGGTAAACCGTAAACATTTGTCAGAAGGCAATAGGAGAAAGACTTCCGGCTTCTCGGTCTGGTTCGAATATATCAATGTCCGTATGTGCCAAACCGATGGTTTGTGACACACCTTTACGCGTCTCTCGTTCGCTGCGCTCGCACGAAAGCTATAGCCTAACCTAAAACCAATCCATCTTCCGTTCATTATTCGATATGGTGGCGACATATTTCAAATTTGCGAACGTGTGGGATCGGTTGTGAGGTTGGACTAGATTTTTACGAGCGAGCGGAGCGAGCGAGCAACGGTCACAATTTCCAAGCTATACATATACCTTATATTGCCTTCCATATATTTCGTGTTATTACCTAATTTTGTCAGCCATTTCGGACATCACATTGCACTGAACTATGAGGAAATAGTACTATTTATGTGAAACTATTCATAAACTGTAAACATGTGTCGGTAGGCAATAGGATAAATACTTCCGGCTCCTCGGGCTGGTGCGAATATTTCAATGTCCGTATGTGCCAAACCGTTGGTTTATGACACACCTATACGCGTCACTCGCTCGCTGCGCTCGCTCGAAAACTATAGCCTAACCTAAAACCAATCCACCTTGCGTTCATTATTCGATATGATGGCGACATATTTCAAATTTGCGAACGTGTCGGATCGGTTGTGGGGTTGGACTAGATTTTTACGAGCGAGCGGAGCGAGCGAGCAACGGTCACAATTTCCAAGGTATACATATACCATATATTGTCTTGCATATATTTCGTGCTTGTACCTAATTTTGTCAGCCATTTCGGACATCACGTTGCACTGTACTATGAGAAAACGGTACTAATTATGTGAAACAATTGGCAAACCGTAAACATTTGTCAGAAGGCAATAGGATAAAGAGTTCCGGCTCCTCGGGCTGGTGCGAATATATCAGAGTCCGTAAGTGCCAAACCGATGGTTTGTGACACACCTTTACGCGTCTCTCGTTCGCTCCTCTCGCACGAAAGCTATAGCTTAACCTAAAACCAATCCATCCTCCGTTCATTATTCGATATGGTGGCGAGAAATTTCAAATTTGCGAACGTGTCGGATCGGTTGTGGGGTTGGACTAGATTTTTACGAGCGAGCTGAGCGAGCGAGCAACGGTCACAATTTCCAAGCTATACATATACCATATATTGTCTTGCATATATTTCGTGCTTGTACCTAATTTTGTCAGCCATTTCGGACATCACATTGCATTGTACTATGTGGAAATAGTACTATTTATGTGAAACTATTCATAAACTGTATACATGTGTCGGTAGGCAATAGGATAAATACTTCCGGCTCCTCGGGCTGGTGCGAATATTTCAATGTCCGTATGTGCCAAACCGTTGGTTTATGACACACCTATACGCGTCTCTCGCTCGCTGCGCTCGCTCGAAAACTATAGCCTAACCTAAAACCAATCCACCTTGCGTTCATTATTCGATATGATGGCGACATATTTCAAATTTGCGAACGTGTCGGATCGGTTGTGGGGTTGGACTAGATTTTTACGAGCGAGCGGAGCGAGCGAGCAACGGTCACAATTTCCAAGCTATACATATACCTTATATTGCCTTCCATATATTTCGTGTTATTACCTAATTTTGTCAGCCATTTCGGACATCACATTGCACTGAACTATGAGGAAATAGTACTATTTATGTGAAACTATTCATAAACTGTAAACATGTGTCGGTAGGCAATAGGATAAATACTTCCGGCTCCTCGGGCTGGTGCGAATATTTCAATGTCCGTATGTGCCAAACCGTTGGTTTATGACACACCTATACGCGTCACTCGCTCGCTGCGCTCGCTCGAAAACTATAGCCTAACCTAAAACCAATCCACCTTGCGTTCATTATTCGATATGATGGCGACATATTTCAAATTTGCGAACGTGTCGGATCGGTTGTGGGGTTGGACTAGATTTTTACGAGCGAGCGGAGCGAGCGAGCAACGGTCACAATTTCCAAGCTATACATATACCATATATTGTCTTGCATATGTTTCGTGCTTGTACCTAATTTTGTCAGCCATTTCGGACATCACGTTGCACTGTACTATGAGGAAACGGTACTAATTATGTGAAACTATTGGTAAACCGTAATCATTTGTCAGAAGGCAATGGGATAAAGACTTCCGGCTCCTCGGGCTGGTGCGAATATATCAGAGTCCGTATGTGCCAAACCGATTGTTTGTGACACACCTTTACGCGTCTCTCGTTCGCTCCTCTCGCACGAAAGCTATAGCCTAACCTAAAACCAATCCATCCTCCGTTCATTATTCGATATGGTGGCGAGATATTTCAAATTTGCGAACGTGTCGGATCGGTTGTGGGGTGGGACTAGATTTTTACGAGCGAGCGGAGCGAGCGAGCAACGGTCTCAATTTCCAAGCTATACATATACCATATATTGTCTTGCATATATTTCGTGCTGCTACCTAATTTTGTCAGCCATTTCGGACATCACATTGCATTGTACTATGTGGAAATAGTACTATTTATGTGAAACTATTCATAAACTGTAAACATGTGTCGGTAGGCAATAGGATAAATACTTCCGGCTCCTCGGGCTGGTGCGAATATTTCAATGTCCGTATGTGCCAAACCGTTGGTTTATGACACACCTATACGCGTCTCTCGCTCGCTGCGCTCGCTCGAAAACTATAGCCTAACCTAAAACCAATCCATCTTGCGTTCATTATTCGATATGATGGCGACATATTTCAAATTTGCGAACGTGTCGGATCGGTTGTGGGGTTGGACTAGATTTTTACGAGCGAGCGGAGCGAGCGAGCAACGGTCACAATTTCCAAGCTATACATATACCATATATTGTCTTGCATATATTTGGAGCTTGTACCTAATTTTGTCAGCCATTTCGGACATCACGTTGCACTGTACTATGAGGAAACGGTACTAATTATGTGAAACTATTGGTAAACCGTAAACATTTGTCAGAAGGCAATAGGATAAAGACTTCCGGCTCCTCGGGCTGGTGCGAATATATCAGAGTCCGTATGTGCCAAACCGTTGGTTTATGACACACCTATACGCGTCTCTCGCTCGCTGCGCTCGCTCGAGAACTATAGCCTAACCTAAAACCAATCCATCTTGCGTTCATTATTCGATATGATAGCGACATATTTCAAATTTGCGAACGTGTCGGTTCGGTTGTGGGGTTGGACTAGATTTTTACGAGCGAGCGCAGCGAGCGAGCAACGGTCACAATTTCCAAGCTATACATATACCATATATTGTCTTGCATATATTTCGTGCTTGTACCTAATTTTGTCAGCCATTTCGGACATCACATTGCATTGTACTATGTGGAAATAGTACTATTTATGTGAAACTATTCATAAACTGTAAACATGTGTCGGTAGGCAATAGGATAAATACTTCCGGCTCCTCGGGCTGGTGCGAATATTTCAATGCCCGTATGTGCCAAACCGTTGGTTTATGACACACCTATACGCGTCTCTCGCTCGCTGCGCTCGCTCGAGAACTATAGCCTAACCTAAAACCAATCCATCTTGCGTTCATTATTCGATATGATGGCGACATATTTCAATTTTGCGAACGTGTCGGATCGGTTGTGGGGTTGGACTAGATTTTTACGAGCGAGCGCAGCGAGCGAGCAACGGTCACAATTTCCAAGCTATACATATACCATATATTGTCTTGCATATATTTCGTGCTTGTACCTAATTTTGTCAGCCATTTCGGACATCACGTTGCACTGTACTATGAGGAAACGGTACTACTTATGCGAAACTATTGGTAAACCGTAAATATTTGTCTGAAGGCAATAGGATAAAGACTTCCGGCTCCTCGGGCTGGTGCGAATATATCAGAGTCCGTATGTGCCAAACCGATGGTTTATGACACACCTTTACGCGTCTCCCGTTCGCTCCTCTCGCACGAAAGCTATAGCCTAACCTAAAACCAATCCATCCTCCGTTCATTATTCGATATGGTGGCGAGAAATTTCAAATTTGCGAACGTGTCGGATCGGTTGTGTGGTTGGACTAGATTTTTGCGAGCGAGCGGAGCGAGCGAGCAACGGTCACAATTTCCAAGCTATACATATACCATATATTGTCTTGCATATATTTCGTGCTTGTACCTAATTTTGTCAGCCATTTCGGACATCACATTGCATTGTACTATGTGGAAATAGTACTATTTATGTGAAACTATTCATAAACTGTAAACATGTGTCGGTAGGCAATAGGATAAATACTTCCGGCTCCTCGGGCTGGTGCGAATATTTCAATGTCCGTATGTGCCAAACCGTTGGTTTATGACACACCTATACGCGTCTCTCGCTCGCTGCGCTCGCTCGAAAACTATAGCCTAACCTAAAACCAATCCATCTTGCGTTCATTATTCGATATGATGGCGACATATTTCAAATTTGCGAACGTGTCGGATCGGTTGTGGGGTTGGACTAGATTTTTACGAGCGAGCACAGCGAGCGAGCAACGGTCACAATTTCCAAGCTATACATATACCATATATTGTCTTGCATATATTTCGTGCTTGTACCTAATTTTGTCAGCCATTTCGGACATCACGTTGCACTGTACTATGAGGAAACGGTACTAATTATGTGAAACTATTGGTAAACCGTAAACATTTGTCAGAATGCAATAGGATAAAGACTTCCGGCTCCTCGGGCTGGTTCGAATATATCAATGTCCGTATGTGCCAAACCGATGGTTTGTGACACACCTTTACGCGTCTCTCGTTCGCTGCGCTCGCACGAAAGCTATAGCCTAACCTAAAACCAATCCATCTTCCGTTCATTATTCGATATGGTGGCGACATATTTCAAATTTGCGAAGGTGTGGGATCGGTTGTGAGGTTGGAGTAGATTTTTACGAGCGAGCGGAGCGAGCGAGCAACGGTCACAATTTCCAAGCTATACATATACCATATATTGTCTTGCATATGTTTCGTGCTTGTACCTAATTTTGTCAGCCATTTCGGACATCACG
Organism: Bombus affinis; assembly: GCF_024516045.1. Taxonomy (NCBI): domain Eukaryota; kingdom Metazoa; phylum Arthropoda; class Insecta; order Hymenoptera; family Apidae; genus Bombus; species Bombus affinis. The sequence continues at coordinate 20,659 of NW_026109369.1, read as the reverse complement.
TTTCACTGTACTATGAGGAAACGGTACTAATTATGTGAAACTATTGGTAAACCGTAAGCATTTGTCAGAAGGCAATAGGATAAAGACTTCCGGCTCCTCGGGCTGGTGCGAATATATCAGAGTCCGTATGTGCCAAACCGATGGTTTATGACACACCTTTACGCGTCTCTCGTTCGCTCCTCTCGCACGAAAGCTATAGCCTAACCTAAAACCAATCCATCCTCCGTTCATTATTCGATATGGTGGCGAGAAATTTCAAATTTGCGAACGTGTCGGATCGGTTGTGGGGTTGGACTAGATTTTTACGAGCGAGCGGAGCGAGCGAGCAACGGTCACAATTTCCAAGCTATACATATACCATATATTGTCTTGCATATATTTCGTGCTTGTACCTAATTTTGTCAGGCATTTCGGACATTACGTTGCACTGTACTATGAGGAAACGGTACTAATTATGTGAAACTATTGGTAAACCGTAAACATTTGTCAGAAGGCAATAGGATAAAGACTTCCGGCTCCTCGGGCTGGTTCGAATATATCATAGTCCGTATGTGCCAAACCGATGGTTTGTGACACACCTTTACGCGTCTCTCGTTCGCTCCTCTCGCACGAAAGCTATAGCCTAACCTAAAACCAATCCATCCTCCGTTCATTATTCGATATGGTGGCGAGAAATTTCAAATTTGCGAACGTGTCGGATCGGTTGTGGGGTTGGACTAGATTTTTACGAGCGAGCGGAGCGAGCGAGCAACGGTCACAATTTCCAAGCTATACATATACCATATATTTTCTTGCATATATTTCGTGCTTGTACCTAATTTTGTCACCCATTTCGGACATCACGTTGCACTGTACTATGAGGAAACGGTACTAATTATGTGAAACTATTGGTAAACCGTAAACATTTGTCAGAAGGCAATAGGATAAATACTTCCGGCTCCTCGGGCTGGTGCGAATATTTCAATGTCCGTATGTGCCAAACCGTTGGTTTATGACACACCTATACGCGTCTCTCGCTCGCTGCGCTCGCTCGAAAACTATAGCCTAACCTAAAACCAATCCATCTTCCGTTCATTATTCGATATGGTGGCGACATATTTCAAATTTGCGAACGTGTGGGATCGGTTGTGAGGTTGGACTAGATTTTTACGAGCGGGCGGAGCGAGCGAGCAACGGTCACAATTTCCAAGCTATACATATACCTTATATTGCCTTCCATATATTTCGTGTTATTACCTAATTTTGTCAGCCATTTCGGACATCACATTGCACTGTACTATGAGGAAATAGTACTATTTATGTGAAACTATTCATAAACTGTAAACATGTGTCGGTAGGCAATAGGATAAATACTTCCGGCTCCTCGGGCTGGTGCGAATATTTCAATGTCCGTATGTGCCAAACCGTTGGTTTATGACACACCTATACGCGTCTCTCGCTCGCTGCGCTCGCTCGAAAACTATAGCCTAACCTAAAACCAATCCACCTTGCGTTCATTATTCGATATTATGGCGACATATTTCAAATTTGCGAACGTGTCGGATCGGTTGTGGGGTTGGACTAGATTTTTACGAGCGAGCGGAGCGAGCGAGCAACGGTCACAATTTCCAAGCTATACATATACCATATATTGTCTTGCATATATTTCGTGCTTGTATCTAATTTTGTCAGCCATTTCGGACATCACGTTGCACTGTACTGTGAGGAAACGGTACTAATTATGTGAAACTATTGGTAAACCGTAAACATTTGTCAGAAGGCAATAGGATAAAGACTTCCGGCTCCTCGGGCTGGTGCGAATATATCAGAGTCCGTATGTGCCAAACCGATGGTTTATGACACACCTATACGCGTCTCTCGCTCGCTGCGCTCGCTCGAAAACTATAGCCTAACCTAAAACCAATCCACCTTGCGTTCATTATTCGATATGATGGCGACATATTTCAAATTTGCGAACGTGTCGGATCGGTTGTGGGGTTGGACTAGATTTTTACGAGCGAGCGGAGCGAGCGAGCAACGGTCACAATTTCCAAGCTATACATATACCATATATTGTCTTGCATATATTTCGTGCTTGTACCTAATTTTGTCAGCCATTTCGGACATCACATTGCACTGTACTATGTGGAAATAGTACTATTTATGTGAAACTATTCATAAACTGTAAACATGTGTCGGTAGGCAATAGGATAAATACTTCCGGCTCCTCGGGCTGGTGCGAATATATCAGAGTCCGTATGTGCCAAACCGATGGTTTGTGACACACCTTTACGCGTCTCTCGTTCGCTCCTCTCGCTCGAAAACTATAGCCTAACCTAAAACCAATCCACCTTGCGTTCATTATTCGATATGATGGCGACATATTTCAAATTTGCGAACGTGTCGGATCGGTTGTGGGGTTGGACTAGATTTTTACGAGCGAGCGGAGCGAGCGAGCAACGGTCACAATTTCCAAGCTAAACATATACCATATAATGTCTTGCATATATTTCGTGCTTGTACCTAATTTTGTCAGCCATTTCGGACATCAGGTTGCACTGTACTATGAGGAAACGGTACTAATTATGTGAAACTATTGGTAAACCGTAAACATTTGTCAGAAGGCAATAGGATAAAGACTTCCGGCTCCTCGGGCTGGTGCGAATATATCAGAGTCCGTATGTACCAAACCGATGGTTTGTGACACACCTTTACGCGTCTCTCGTTCGCTCCTCTCGCAGGAAAGCTATAGCCTAACCTAAAACCAATCCATCCTCCGTTCATTATTCGATATGGTGGCGAGAAATTTCAAATTTGCGAACGTGTCGGATCGGTTGTGGGGTTGGACTAGATTTTTACGAGCGAGCGGAGCGAGCGAGCAACGGTCACAATTTCCAAGCTATACATATACCATATATTGTCTTGCATATATTTCGTGCTTGTACCTAATTTTGTCAGCCATTTCGGACATCACGTTGCACTGTACTATGAGGAAACGGTACTAATTATGTGAAACTATTGGTAAACCGTAAACATTTGTCAGAAGGCAATAGGATAAAGACTTCCGGCTCCTCGGGCTGGTGCGAATATATCAGAGTCCGTATGTGCCAAACCGATGGTTTATGACACACCTTTACGCGTCTCTCGTTCGCTCCTCTCGCACGAAAGCTATAGCCTAACCTAAAACCAATCCATCCTCCGTTCATTATTCGATATGGTGGCGAGAAATTTCAAATTTGCGAACGTGTCGGATCGGTTGTGGGGTTGGACTAGATTTTTACGAGCGAGCGGAGCGAGCGAGCAACGGTCACAATTTCCAAGCTATACATATACCATATATTGTCTTGCATATATTTCGTGCTTGTACCTAATTTTGTCAGCCATTTCGGACATCACGTTGCACTGTACTATGAGGAAACGGTACTAATTATGTGAAACTATTGGTAAACCGTAAACATTTGTCAGAAGGCAATAGGATAAAGACTTCCGGCTCCTCGGGCTGGTTCGAATATATCATAGTCCGTATGTGCCAAACCGATGGTTTGTGACACACCTTTACGCGTCTCTCGTTCGCTCCTCTCGCACGAAAGCTATAGCCTAACCTAAAACCAATCCATCCTCCGTTCATTATTCGATATGGTGGCGAGAAATTTCAAATTTGCGAACGTGTCGGATCGGTTGTGGGGTTGGACTAGATTTTTACGAGCGAGCGGAGCGAGCGAGCAACGGACACAATTTCCAAGCTATACATATACCTTATATTGCCTTCCATATATTTCGTGTTATTACCTAATTTTGTCAGCCATTTCGGACATCACATTGCACTGTACTATGAGGAAATAGTACTATTTATGTGAAACTATTCATAAACTGTAAACATGTGTCGGTAGGCAATAGGATAAATACTTCCGGCTCCTCGGGCTGGTGCGAATATTTCAATGTCCGTATGTGCCAAACCGTTGGATTATGACACACCTATACGCGTCTTTCGCTCGCTGCGCTCGCTCGAAAACTATAGCCTAACCTAAAACCAATCCACCTTGCGTTCATTATTCGATATGATGGCGACATATTTCAAATTTGCGAACGTGTCGGATCGGTTGAGGGGTTGGACTAGATTTTTACGAGCGAGCGCAGCGAGCGAGCAACGGTCACAATTTCCAAGCTATACATATACCATATATTGTCTTGCATATATTTCGTGCTTGTACCTAATTTTGTCAGCCATTTCGGACATCACGTTGCACTGTACTATGAGGAAACGGTACTAATTATGTGAAACTATTCATAAACTGTAAACATGTGTCGGTAGGCAATAGGATAAATACTTCCGGCTCCTCGGGCTGGTGCGAATATTTCAATGTCCGTATGTGCCAAACCGTTGGTTTATGACACACCTATACGCGTCTCTCGCTCGCTGCGCTCGCTCGAAAACTATAGCCTAACCTAAAACCAATCCACCTTGCGTTCATTATTCGATATGATGGCGACATATTTCAAATTTGCGAACGTGTCGGATCGGTTGTGGGGTTGGACTAGATTTTTACGAGCGAGCGGAGCGAGCGAGCAACGGTCACAATTTCCAAGCTATACATATACCATATATTGTCTTGCATATATTTCGTGCTTGTATCTAATTTTGTCAGCCATTTCGGACATCACGTTGCACTGTACTATGAGGAAACGGTACTAATTTTGTGAAACTATTGGTAAACCGTAAACATTTGTCAGAAGGCAATAGGATAAAGACTTCCGGCTCCTCGGGCTGGTGCGAATATATCAGAGTCCGTATGTGCCAAACCGATGGTTTGTGACACACCTTTACGCATCTCTCGTTCGCTGCGCTCGCACGAAAGCTATAGCCTAACCTAAAACCAATCCATCTTCCGTTCATTATTCGATATGATGGCGACATATTTCAAATTTGCGAACGTGTCGGATCGGTTGTGGGGTTGGACTAGATTTTTACGAGCGAGCGCAGCGAGCGAGCAACGGTCACAATTTCCAAGCTATACATATACAATATATTGTCTTGCATATATTTCGTGCTTGTACCTAATTTTGTCAGCCATTTCGGACATCACGTTGCACTGTACTATGAGGAAACGGTACTAATTATGTGAAACTATTGGTAAACCGTAAACAATTGTCAGAAGGCAATAGGATAAAGACTTCCGGCTCCTCGGGCTGGTACGAATATATCAATGTCCGTATGTGCCAAACCGATGGTTTGTGACACACCTTTACGCGTCTCTCGTTCGCTGCGCTCGCACGAAAGCTATAGCCTAACCTAAAACCAATCCATCTTCCGTTCATTATTCGATATGGTGGCGACATATATCAAATTTGCGAACGTGTGGGATCGGTTGTGAGGTTGGACTAGATTTTTACGAGCGAGCGGAGCGAGCGAGCAACGGTCACAATTTCCAAGCTATACATATACCTTATATTGCCTTCCATATATTTCGTGTTATTACCTAATTTTGTCAGCCATTTCGGACATCACATTGCACTGTACTATGTGGAAATAGTACTATTTATGTGAAACTATTGGTAAACTGTAAACATTTGTCAGTAGCAATAGGATAATGACTTCCGGCTCCTCGGGCTGGTGCGAATATTTCAATGTCCGTATGTGCCAATCCGATGGATTGTGACACACCTCTCCGCGTCCCTCGCTCGCCGTGCTCGCTTGAAAGCTATAGCCTAACCTAAAAACAATCCCACTTGCGTTAGTCATTCGATATGGTGGCGACATATTTCAAATTTGCGAACGTGTGGGATCGGTTGTGAGGTTGGACTAGATTTTTACGAGCGAGCGGAGCGAGCGAGCAACGGTCACAATTTCCAAGCTATACATATACCTTATATTGCCTTCCATATATTTCGTGTTATTACCTAATTTTGTCAGCCATTTCGGACATCACATTGCACTGTACTATGTGGAAATAGTACTATTTATGTGAAACTATTGATAAACCGTAAACATTTGTCAGAAGGCAATAGGATAAAGACTTCCGGCTCCTCGGGCTGGTTCGAATATATCAATGTCCGTATGTGCCAAACCGATGGTTTGTGACACACCTTTACGCGTCTCCCGTTCGCTGCGCTCGCACGAAAGCTATAGCCTAACCTAAAACCAATCCATCTTCCGTTCATTATTCGATATGGTGGCGACATATTTCAAATTTGCGAACGTGTGGGATCGGTTCTGAGGTTGGACTAGATTTTTACGAGCGAGCGGAGCGAGCGAGCAACGGACACAATTTCCAAGCTATACATATACCTTATATTGCCTTCCATATATTTCGTGTTATTACCTAATTTTGTCAGCCATTTCGGACATCACATTGCACTGTACTATGAGGAAATAGTACTATTTATGTGAAACTATTCATAAACTGTAAACATGTGTCGGTAGGCAATAGGATAAATACTTCCGGCTCCTCGGGCTGGTGCGAATATTTCAATGTCCGTATGTGCCAAACCGTTGGTTTATGACACACCTATACGCGTCTCTCGCTCGCTGCGCTCGCTCGAAAACTATAGCCTAACCTAAAACCAATCCACCTTGCGTTCATTATTCGATATGATGGCGACATATTTCAAATTTGCGAACGTGTCGGATCGGTTGAGGGGTTGGACTAGATTTTTACGAGCGAGCGCAGCGAGCGAGCAACGGTCACAATTTCCAAGCTATACATATACCATATATTGTCTTGCATATATTTCGTGCTTGTACCTAATTTTGTCAGCCATTTCGGACATCACGTTGCACTGTACTATGAGGAAACGGTACTAATTATGTGAAACTATTGGTAAACCGTAAACATTTGTCAGAAGGCAATAGGATAAAGACTTCCGGCTCCTCGGGCTGGTGCGAATATATCAGAGTCCGTATGTGCCAAACCGATGGTTTGTGACACACCTTTACGCGTCTCTCGTTCGCTCCTCTCGCACGAAAGCTATAGCCTAACCTAAAACCAATCCATCCTCCGTTCATTATTCGATATGGTGGCGAGAAATTTCAAATTTGCGAACGTGTCGGATCGGTTGTGGGGTTGGACTAGATTTTTACGAGCGAGCGGAGCGAGCGAGCAACGGTCACAATTTCCAAGCTATACATATACCATATATTGTCTTGCATATATTTCGTGCTTGTACCTAATTTTGTCAGCCATTTCGGACATCACATTGCATTGTACTATGTGGAAATAGTACTATTTATGTGAAACTATTCATAAACTGTAAACATGTGTCGGTAGGCAATAGGATAAATACTTCCGGCTCCTCGGGCTGGTGCGAATATTTCAATGTCCGTATGTGCCAAACCGTTGGTTTATGACACACTTATACGCGTCTCTCGCTCGCTGCGCTCGCTCGAAAACTATAGCCTAACCTAAAACCAATCCATCTTGCGTTCATTATTCGATATGATGGCGACATATTTCAAATTTGCGAACGTGTCGGATCGGTTGTGGGGTTGGACTAGAATTTTACGAGCGAGCGCAGCGAGCGAGCAACGGTCACAATTTCCAAGCTATACATATACAATATATTGTCTTGCATATATTTCGTGCTTGTACCTAATTTTGTCAGCCATTTCGGACATCACGTTGCACTGTACTATGAGGAAACGGTACTAATTATGTGAAACTATTGGTAAACCGTAAACAATTGTCAGAAGGCAATAGGATAAAGACTTCCGGCTCCTCGGGCTGGTGCGAATATTTCAATGTCCGTATGTGCCAATCCGATGGATTGTGACACACCTCTCCGCGTCCCTCGCTCGCCGTGCTCGCTTGAAAGCTATAGCCTAACCTAAAAACAATCCCACTTGCGTTAGTCATTCGACATGGAGGCGACTTATTTCAAATTTGGGAACGTGTCGGATCGGATGTGAGGTTGGACTAGATTTTTACGAGCGAGCGGAGCGCGCGAGCAACGGTCACAATTTCCAAGCTATACATATACCTTATATTGCCTTGCATATATTTCGTGTTAGTACCTAATATTGTCAGCCATTTCGGACATCACATTGCACTGTGCTATGAGGAAATAGTACTATTTATGCGAAACTATTCATAAACTGTAAACATGTGTCGGTAGGCAATAGGATAAATACTTCCGGCTCCTCGGGCTGGTGCGAATATTTCAATATCCGTATGTGCCAAACCTTTGGTTTATGACACACCTTTACGCGTCTCTCGCTCGCTGCGCTCGCTCGAATACTATAGCCTAACCTAAAACCAATCCATCTTGCGTTCATTATTCGATATGATGGCGACATATTTCAAATTTGCGAACGTGTCGAATCGGTTGTGAGGTTGGACTAGATTTTTACGAGCGAGCGGAGCGAGCGAGCAACGGTCACAATTTCCAAGCTATACATATACCATATATTGCCTTGCATATATTTCGTGTTATTACCTAATTTTGTCAGCCATTTCGGACATCACATTGCACTGTACTATGAGGACATAGTACTATTTATGTGAAACTATTCATAAACTGTAAACATGTGTCGGTAGGCAATAGGATAAATACTTCCGGCTCCTCGGGCTGGTGCGAATATTTCAATGTCCGTATGTGCCAAACCGTTGGTTTATGACACACCTTTACGCGTCTCGCTCGCGGCGCTCGCACGAAAGCTATAGCCTAACCTAAAACCAATCCATCTTCCTTTCATTATTCGATATGGTGGCGACATATTTCAAATTTGCGAACGTGTGGGATCGGTTGTGAGGTTGGACTAGATTTTTACGAGCGAGCGGAGCGAGCGAGCAACGGTCACAATTTCCAAGCTATACATATACCTTATATTGCCTTCCATATATTTCGTGTTATTACCTAATTTTGTCAGCCATTTCGGACATCACACTGCACTGTACTATGAGGAAATAGTACTATTTATGTGAAACTATTCATAAACTGTAAACATGTGTCGGTAGGCAATAGGATAAATACTTCCGGCTCCTCGGGCTGGTGCGAATATTTCAATGTCCGTATGTGCCAAACCGTTGGTTTATGACACACTTATACGCGTCTCTCGCTCGCTGCGCTCGCTCGAAAACTATAGCCTAACCTAAAACCAATCCATCTTGCGTTCATTATTCGATATGATGGCGACATATTTCAAATTTGCGAACGTGTCGGATCGGTTGTGGGGTTGGACTAGATTTTTACGAGCGAGCGCAGCGAGCGAGCAACGGTCACAATTTCCAAGCTATACATATACAATATATTGTCTTGCATATATTTCGTGCTTGTACCTAATTTTGTCAGCCATTTCGGACATCACGTTGCACTGTACTATGAGGAAACGGTACTAATTATGTGAAACTATTGGTAAACCGTAAACAATTGTCAGAAGGCAATAGGATAAAGACTTCCGGCTCCTCGGGCTGGTTCGAATATATCAATGTCCGTATGTGCCAAACCGATGGTTTGTGACACACCTTTACGCGTCTCTCGTTCGCTGCGCTCGCACGAAAGCTATAGCCTAACCTAAAACCAATCCATCTTCCGTTCATTATTCGATATGGTGGCGACATATTTCAAATTTGCGAACGTGTGGGATCGGTTGTGAGGTTGGACTAGATTTTTACGAGCGAGCGGAGCGAGCGAGCAACGGTCACAATTTCCAAGCTATACATATACCTTATATTGCCTTCCATATATTTCGTGTTATTACCTAATTTTGTCAGCCATTTCGGACATCACATTGCACTGTACTATGTGGAAATGGTACTATTTATGTGAAACTATTGGTAAACTGTAAACATTTGTCAGTAGCAATAGGATAAAGACTTCCGGCTCCTCGGGCTGGTGCGAATATTTCAATGTCCGTATGTGCCAATCCGATGGATTGTGACACACCTCTCCGCGTCCCTCGCTCGCCGTGCTCGCTTGAAAGCTATAGCCTAACCTAAAAACAATCCCACTTGCGTTAGTCATTCGACATGGAGGCGACTTATTTCAAATTTGGGAACGTGTCGGATCGGATGTGAGGTTGGACTAGATTTTTACGAGCGAGCGGAGCGCGCGAGCAACGGTCACAATTTCCAAGCTATACATATACCTTATATTGCCTTGCATATATTTCGTGTTAGTACCTAATATTGTCAGCCATTTCGGACATCACATTGCACTGTGCTATGAGGAAATAGTACTATTTATGTGAAACTATTCATAAACTGTAAACATGTGTCGGTAGGCAATAGGATAAATACTTCCGGCTCCTCGGGCTGGTGCGAATATTTCAATGTCCGTATGTGCCAAACCGTTGGTTTATGACACACCTTTACGCGTCTCGCTCGCGGCGCTCGCACGAAAGCTATAGCCTAACCTAAAACCAATCCATCTTCCTTTCATTATTCGATATGGTGGCGACATATTTCAAATTTGCGAACGTGTGGGATCGGTTGTGAGGTTGGACTAGATTTTTACGAGCGAGCGGAGCGAGCGAGCAACGGTCACAATTTCCAAGCTATACATATACCTTATATTGCCTTCCATATATTTCGTGTTATTACCTAATTTTGTCAGCCATTTCGGACATCACACTGCACTGTACTATGAGGAAATAGTACTATTTATGTGATACTATTCATAAACTGTAAACATGTGTCGGTAGGCAATAGGATAAATACTTCCGGCTCCTCGGGCTGGTGCGAATATTTCAATGTCCGTATGTGCCAAACCGTTGGTTTATGACACACCTATACGCGTCTCTCGCTCGCTGCGCTCGCTCGAAAACTATAGCCTAACCTAAAACCAATCCATCTTGCGTTCATTATTCGATATGATGGCGACATATTTCAAATTTGCGAACGTGTCGGATCGGTTGTGGGGTTGGACTAGATTTTTACGAGCGAGCGGAGCGAACGAGCAACGGTCACAATTTCCAAGCTATACATATACCATATATTGTCTTGCATATATTTCGTGCTTGTACCTAATTATGTCAGCCATTTCGGACATCACATTGCACTGTACTATGAGGAAATAGTACTATTTATGTGAAACTATTCATAAACTGTAAACATGTGTCGGTAGGCAATAGGATAAATACTTCCGGCTCCTCGGGCTGGTGCGAATATTTCAATGTCCGTATGTGCCAAACCGTTGGTTTATGACACACCTATACGCGTCTCTCGCTCGCTGCGCTCGCTAGAAAACTATAGCCTAACCTAAAATCAATCCAGCCTCCGTTCATTATTTGATATGGTGGCGACATGTCTCGACTTTGCGAACGTGTCGGATCGGTTGTGAGGTTGGACCAGATTTTTACGAGCGAGCGGAGCGAGCGAGCAACGGTCACAATTTCCAAGCTATACATATACCATATATTGCCTTGCATATATTTCGTGTTATTATCTAATTTTGTCAGCCATTTCGGACATCACATTGCACTGTACTATGTGGAAATAGTACTATTTATGTGAAACTATTCATAAACTGTAAACGTTTGTCAGTAGTCAATAGGATAAAGACATCCGCCTCCTCGGGCTGGTGCGAATATTTCAATGTCCGTATGTGCCAAACCGTTGGTATGTGACACACATTTACGCGTCGCTCGCTCGCTGCGCTCGCTCGAAGACTATAGCCTAACATAAAACCAATCCATCTTGCGTTCATTATTCGATATGGTGGCAACATATTTCAAATTTGCGAACGTGACGGATCGGTTGTGAGGTTGGACGAGATTTTTACGAGCGAGCGGAGCGAGCGAGCAACGGTCACAATTTCCAAGCTATACATATACCTTATATTGCCTTCCATATATTTCGTGTTATTACCAAATTTTGTCAGCCATTTCGGACATCACATTGCACTGTACTATGTGGAAATAGTACTATTTATGCGAAACTATTGGTAAACTGTAAACATTTGTCAGTAGCAATAGGATAAAGACTTCCGGCTCCTCGGGCTGGTGAGAATATTTCAATGTCCGTATGTGCCAAACCGATGGATTGTGACACACCTCTCCACGTCCCTCGCTAGCCGTGCTCGCTCGAAAGCTATAGCCTAACCTAAAACCAATCCAGCTACCGTTCATTATTTGATATGGTGGCGACATGTCTCGAATTTGCGAACGTGTCGGATCGGTTGTGAGGTTGGACCAGATTTTTACGAGCGAGCGGAGCGAGCGTGCAGCAGTCACAATTTCCAAGCTATACATATATCTTATATTGCCTTGCATATATTTCGTGTTAGTACCTAATTTTGTCAGCCATTTCGGACATCACATTGCACTGTACTATGTGAAAATAGTACTATTTATGTGAAACTATTGGTAAACTGTAAACATTTGTCAGTAGCAATAGGATAAAGACTTCCGGCTCCTCGGGCTGGTGCGAATATTTCAATGTCACCATGTGCAAAACCGTTGGATTGTGACACACCTTTACGCGTCTCTCCCTCGCTGCGCTCGCTCGAAAGCTATAGCCTAACCTAAAAACAATCCCTCTTGCGTTAGTCATTCGACATGAAGGCGACTTATATCAAATTTGGGAACGTGTCGGATCGAATGTGAGGTTGGACTGGATTTTTACGAGCAAGCGGAGCGAGCGAGCAACGGTCACAATTTCCAAGCTATACATATACCATATATTGCCTTGCATATATTTCGTGCTAGTACCTAATTTTGTCAGCCATTTCGGACATCACATTGCACTGTACTATGAGGAAACGATACTAATTATGTGAAACTATTAGTAAACTGTAAACATTTGTCAGAAGGCAATAGGATAAAGACTTCCGGCTCCTCGGGCTGGTGCGAATATTTCAATGTCCCCATGTGCCAAACCGTTGGATTGTGACACACCTCTCCGCGTCCCTCGCTCGCCATGCTCGCTCGAAAGCTATAGCCTAACCTAAAACCAATCCAGCCTCCGTTCATTATTTGATATGGTGGCGACATGTCCCGACTTTGCGAACGTGTCGGATCGGTTGTGAGGTTGGACCAGACTTTTACGAGCGAGCGGAGCGAGCGTGCAGCAGTCACAATTTCCAAGCTATACATATACCTTATATTGCCTTGCATATATTTCGTGTTAGTACCTAATATTGTCAGCCATTTCGGACATCACATTGCACTGTACTATGTGGAAATAGTACTATTTATGTGAAACTATTCATAAACTGTAAACATTTGTCAGTAGGCAATAGGATAAAGACTTCCGCCTCCTCGGGCTGGTGCGTATGTTTCAATGTCCGTATGTGCCAAACCGTTGGTATGTGACACACATTAACGCGTCGCTCGCTCGCTGCGCTCGCTCGAAGACTATAGCCTAAGCTAAAACCAATCCATCTTCCTTTCATTATTCGATATGGTGGCGACATATTTCAAATTTGCGAACGTGTGGGATCGGTTGTGAGGTTGGACTAGATTTTTACGAGCGAGCGGAGCGAGCGAGCAACGGTCACAATTTCCAAGCTATACATATACCTTATATTGCCTTCCATATATTTCGTGTTATTACCTAATTTTGTCAGCCATTTCGGACATCACATTGCACTGTACTATGAGGAAACGGTACTAATTATGTGAAACTATTGGTAAACCGTAAACATTTGTCAGAAGGCAATAGGATAAAGACTTCCGGCTCCTCGGGCTGGTTCGAATATATCATAGTCCGTATGTGCCAAACCGATGGTTTGTGACACACCTTTACGCGTCTCTCGTTCGCTCCTCTCGCACGAAAGCTATAGCCTAACCTAAAACCAATCCATCCTCCGTTCATTATTCGATATGGTGGCGAGAAATTTCAAATTTGCGAACGTGTCGGATCGGTTGTGGGGTTGGACTAGACTTTTACGAGCGAGCGGAGCGAGCGAGCAACGGTCACAATTTCCAAGCTATACATATACCATATATTGTCTTGCATAGTTTTCGTGCTAGTACCTAATTTTGTCTGCCATTTCGGACATCACATTGCACTGTACTATGAGGAAACGGTACTAATTATGTGAAACTGTTGGTAAACCGTAAACATTTGTCAGAAGGCAATAGGATAAAGACTTCCGGCTCCTCGGGCTGGTGCGAATATTTCAATGTCCCCATGTGCCAAACCGTTGGATTGTGACACACCTCTCCGCGTCCCTCGCTCGCCATGCTCGCTCGAAAGCTATAGCCTAACCTAAAACCAATCCAGCCTCCGTTCATTATTTGATATGGTGGCGACATGTCCCGACTTTGCGAACGTGTCGGATCGGTTGTGAGGTTGGACCAGACTTTTACGAGCGAGCGGAGCGAGCGTGCAGCAGTCACAATTTCCAAGCTATACATATACCTTATATTGCCTTGCATATATTTCGTGTTAGTACCTAATATTGTCAGCCATTTCGGACATCACATTGCACTGTACTATGTGGAAATAGTACTATTTATGTGAAACTATTCATAAACTGTAAACATTTGTCAGTAGGCAATAGGATAAAGACTTCCGCCTCCTCGGGCTGGTGCGTGTGTTTCAATGTCCGTATGTGCCAAACCGTTGGTATGTGACACACATTAACGCGTCGCTCGCTCGCTGCGCTCGCTCGAAGACTATAGCCTAAGCTAAAACCAATCCATCTTCCTTTCATTATTCGATATGGTGGCGACATATTTCAAATTTGCGAACGTGTGCGATCGGTTGTGAGGTTGGACTAGATTTTTACGAGCGAGCGGAGCGAGCGAGCAACGGTCACAATTTCCAAGCTATACATATACCTTATATTGCCTTCCATATATTTCGTGTTATTACCAAATTTTGTCAGCCATTTCGGACATCACATTGCACTGTACTATGTGGAAATAGTACTATTTATGCGAAACTATTGGTAAACTGTAAACATTTGTCAGTAGCAATAGGATAAAGACTTCCGGCTCCTCGGGCTGGTGAGAATATTTCAATGTCCGTATGTGCCAAACCGATGGATTGTGACACACCTCTCCGCGTCCCTCGCTAGCCGTGCTCGCTCGAAAGCTATAGCCTAACCTAAAACCAATCCAGCTACCGTTCATTATTTGATATGATGGCGACATATTTCAAATTTGCGAACGTGTCGGATCGGTTGTGGGGTTGGACTAGATTTTTACGAGCGAGCGGAGCGAGCGAGCAACGGTCACAATTTCCAAGCTATACATATATCTTATATTGTCTTGCATAGTTTTCGTGCTAGTACCTAATTTTGTCTGCCATTTCGGACATCACATTGCACTGTACTATGAGGAAACGGTACTAATTATGTGAAACTGTTGGTAAACCGTAAACATTTGTCAGAAGGCAGTAGGATAAAGACTTCCGGCTCCTCGGGCTGGTGCGAATATTTCAATGTCCCCATGTGCCAAACCGTTGGATTGTGACACACCTCCCCGCGACCCTCGCTCGCCATGCTCGCTCGAAAGCTATAGCCTAACCTAAAACCAATCCAGCCTCCGTTCATTATTTGATATGGTGGCGACATGTCTCGACTTTGCGAACGTGTCGGATCGGTTGTGAGGTTGGACCAGATTTTTACGAGCGAGCGGAGCGAGCGAGCAACGGTCACAATTTCCAAGCTATACATATACCATATATTGCCTTGCATATATTTCGTGTTATTATCTAATTTTGTCAGCCATTTCGGACATCACATTGCACTGTACTATGTGGAAATAGTACTATTTATGTGAAACTATTCATAAACTGTAAACATTTGTCAGTAGTCAATAGGATAAAGACATCCGCCTCCTCGGGCTGGTGCGAATGTTTCAATGTCCGTATGTGCCAAACCGTTGGTATGTGACACACATTTACGCGTCGCTCGCTCGCTGCGCTCGCTCGAAGACTATAGCCTAACATAAAACCAATCCATCTTGCGTTCATTATTCGATATGGTGGCAACATATTTCAAATTTGCGAACGTGACGGATCGGTTGTGAGGTTGGACGAGATTTTTACGAGCGAGCGGAGCGAGCGAGCAACGGTCACAATTTCCAAGCTATACATATACCTTATATTGCCTTCCATATATTTCGTGTTATTACCAAATTTTGTCAGCCATTTCGGACATCACATTGCACTGTACTATGTGGAAATAGTACTATTTATGCGAAACTATTGGTAAACTGTAAACATTTGTCAGTAGCAATAGGATAAAGACTTCCGGCTCCTCGGGCTGGTGAGAATATTTCAATGTCCGTATGTGCCAAACCGATGGATTGTGACACACCTCTCCGCGTCCCTCGCTAGCCGTGCTCGCTCGAAAGCTATAGCCTAACCTAAAACCAATCCAGCTTCCGTTCATTATTTGATATGGTGGCGACATGTCTCGAATTTGAGAACGTGTCGGATCGGTTGTGAGGTTGGACTAGATTTTTACGAGCGAGCGGAGCGAGCGAGCAACGGTCACAATTTCCAAGCTATACATATACCATATATTGCCTTGCATATTTTTCGTGCTAGTACCTAATTTTGTCTGCCATTTCGGACATCACATTGCACTGTACTATGAGGAAACGGTACTAATTATGTGATGCTGTTGGTAAACCGTAAACATGTGTCGGTAGGCAATAGGATAAATACTTCCGGCTCCTCGGGCTGGTGCGAATATTTCAATGTCCGTATGTGCCAAACCGTTGGTTTCTGACACACCTTTACGCGTCTCTCGCTCGCTGCGCTCGCTCGAAAACTATAGCCTAACCTAAAACCAGTCCTTCTTCCGTTCATTCTTCGATATGGTGGCGACATATTTCAAATTTGCGAACGTGTCGGATCAGTTGTGAGGTTGGACAAGCTTTTTACGAGCGAGCGGAGCGAGCGAGCAACGGTCACAATTTCCAAGCTATACATATACCTTATATTGCCTTCCATATATTTCGTGTTATTACCTAATTTTGTCAGCCATTTCGGACATCACATTGCACTGTACTATGTGAAAATAGTACTATTTATGTGAAACTATTGGTAAACTGTAAACATTTGTCAGTAGCAATAGGATAAAGACTTCCGGCTCCTCGGGCTGGTGCGAATATTTCAATGTCCCCATGTGCAAAACCGTTGGATTGTGACACACCTTTACGCGTCTATCGCTCGCTGCGCTCGCTCGAAAGCGATAGCCTAACCTAAAAACAATCCCTCTTGCGTTAGTCATTCGACATGGAGGCGACTTATTTCAAATTTGGTAACGTGTCGGATCGGATGTAAGGTTGGACTAGATTTTTACGAGCGACCGGAGCGAGCGAGCAACGGTCACAATTTCCAAGCTATACATATACCATATATTGCCTTCCATATATTTCGTGTTATTACCAAATTTTGTCAGCCATTTCGGACATCACATTGCACTGTACTATGAGGAAACGGTACTAATTATGTGAAACTATTAGTAAACCGTAAACATTTGTCAGAAGGCAATAGGATAAAGACTTCCGGCTCCTCGGGCTGGTGCGAATATTTCAATGTCCCCATGTGCCAAACCGTTGGATTGTGACACACCTCTCCGCGTCCCTCGCTCACCATGCTCGCTCGAAAGCTATAGCCTAACCTAAAACCAATCCATCTTGCGTTCATTATTCGATATGATGGCGACATATTTCAAATTTGCGAACGTGTCGGATCGGTTGTGAGGTTGGACTAGATTTTTACGAGCGAGCGGAGCGAGCGAGCAACGGTCACAATTTCCAAGCTATACATATACCATATATTGCCTTGCATATATTTCGTGTTATTACCTAATTTTGTCAGCCATTTCGGACATCACATTGCTCTGTACTATGAGGAAACGGTACTAATTATGTGAAACTATTGGTAAACCGTAAACATTTGTCAGAAGGCAATAGGATAAAGACTTCCGGCCCCTCGGGCTGCTGCGAATATTTCAATATCCGTATGTGCCAAACCGTTGGTTTATGACACACCTTTACGCGTCTCTCGCTCGCTGCGCTCGCTCGAAAACTATAGCCTAACCTAAAACCAGTCCTTCTTCCGTTCATTCTTCGATATGGTGGCGACATATTTCAAATTTGCGAACGTGTCGGATCGGTTGTGAGGTTGGACAAGCTTTTTACGAGCGAGCGGAGCGAGCGAGCAACGGTCACAATTTCCAAGCTATACATATACCTTATATTGCCTTCCATATATTTCGTGTTATTACCTAATTTTGTCAGCCATTTCGGACATCACATTGCACTGTACTATGAGGAAGCGGTACTAATTATGTGAAACTGTTGGTAAACCGTAAACATTTGTCAGAAGGCAATAGGATAAAGACTTTCGGCTCCTCGGGCTGGTGCGAATGTTTCAATATCCGTATGTGCCAAACCGTTGGTATGTGACACACATTTACGCGTCGCTCGCTCGCTGCGCCCGCTCGAAGACTATAGCCTAACCTAAAACCAATCCATCTTGCGTTCATTATTCGATATGGTGGCGACATATTTCAAATTTGCGAACGTGACGGATCGGTTGTGAGATTGGACTAGATTTTTACGAGCGAGCGGAGGGAGCGAGCAACGGTCACAATGTCCAAGCTATACATATACCATATATTGCCTTGCATAGTTTTCGTGCTAGTACCTAATATTGTCTGCCATTTCGGACATCACATTGCACTGTACTATGAGGAAACGGTACTAATTATGTGAAACTGTTGGTAAACCGTAAACATTTGTCAGAAGGCAATAGGATAAAGACTTTCGGCTGCTCGGGCTGGTGCGAATATTTCAATGTCCGTATGTGCCAAACCGTTGGTTTGTGACACACCTTTACGCGTCTCTCGCTCGCTGCGCTCGCTCGAAAGCTATAGCCTAACCTAAAAACAATCCCTCGTGCGTTAGTCATTCGACATGAAGGCGACTTATTTCAAATTTGGGAACGTGTCGGATCGAATGTGAGGTTGGACCAGATTTTTACGAGCGAGCGGAGCGAGCGTGCAGCAGTCACAATTTACAAGCTATACATATACCTTATATTGCCTTGCATATATTTCGTGTTAGTACCTAATATTGTCAGCCATTTCGGACATCACATTGCACTGTACTATGAGGAAATAGTACTATTTATGTGAAACTATTCATAAACTGTAAACATGTGTCGGTAGGCAATAGGATAAATACTTCCGGCTCCTCGGGCTGGTGCGAATATTTCAATGTCCGTATGTGCCAAACCGTTGGTTTCTGACACACCTTTACGCGTCTCTCGCTCGCTGCGCTCGCTCGAAAACTATAGCCTAACCTAAAACCAGTCCTTCTTCCGTTCATTCTTCGATATGGTGGCGACATATTTCAAATTTGCGAACGTGTCGGATAGGTTGTGAGGTTGGACAAGATTTTTACGAGCGAGCGGAGCGAGCGAGCAACGGTCACAATTTCCAAGCTATACATATACCTTATATTGCCTTCCATATATTTCGTGTTATTACCTAATTTTGTCAGCCATTTCGGACATCACATTGCACTGTACTATGTGAAAATAGTACTATTTATGTGAAACTATTGGTAAACTGTAAACATTTGTCAGTAGTAATAGGATAAAGACTTCCGGCTCCTCAGGCTGGTGCGAAAATTTCAATGTCCCCATGTGCAAAACCGTTGGATTGTGACACACCTTTACGCGTCTATCGCTCGCTGCGCTCGCTCGAAAGCTATAGCCTAACCTAAAAACAATCCCTCTTGCGTTAGTCATTCGACATGAAGGCGACTTATTTCAAATTTGGGAACGTGTCGGATCGAATGTGAGGTTGGACTGGATTTTTACGAGCAAGCGGAGCGAGCGAGCAACGGTCACAATTTCCAAGCTATACATATACCATATATTGCCTTGCATATATTTCGTGCTAGTACCTAATTTTGTCAGCCATTTCGGACACCACATTGCACTGTACTATGAGGAAATAGTACTATTTATGTGAAACTATTAGTAAACCGTAAACATTTGTCAGAAGGCAATAGGATAAAGACTTCCGGCTCCTCGGGCTGGTGCGAATATTTCAATGTCCGTATGTGCCAAACCGTTGGTTTGTGACACACCTTTACGCGTCTCTCGCTCGCCGCGCTCGCACGAAAGCTATAGCCTAACCTAAAACCAATCCATCTGCCGTTCATTATTGGATATGGTGGCGACATATTTCAAATTTGCGAACGTGTCGGATCGCTTGTGAGGTTGGACTAGATTTTTACGAGCGAGCGGAGCGAGCGAGCAACGGTCACAACTTCCTAGCTATACATATACCTTATATTGCCTTCCATATATTTCGTGTTATTACCAAATTTTGTCAGCCATTTCGGACATCACATTGCACTGTACTATGAGGAAACGGTACTAATTATGTGAAACGATTAGTAAACCGTAATCATTTGTCAGAAGGCAATAGGATAAAGACTTCCGGCTCCTCGGGCTGGTGCGAATATTTCAATGTCCCCATGTGCCAAACCGTTGGATTGTGACACACTTCTCCGCGTCCCTCGCTCGCCATGCTCGCTCGAAAGCTATAGCCTAACCTAAAACCAATCCATCTTGCGTTCATTATTCGATATGATGGCGACATATTTCAAATTTGCGAACGTGTCGGATCGGTTGTGAGGTTGGACTAGATTTTTACGAGCGAGCGGAGCGAGCGAGCAACGGTCACAATTTCCAAGCTATACATATACCTTATATTGCCTTGCTTATATTTCTTATTATTACCTACTTTTGTCAGCCATTTTAGA
>NW_026109368.1:0-45044 GCF_024516045.1 Bombus affinis | reverse complement strand
GTTATATCGTAATAGTATATAACGTTATACGTTATATCGATATAGTATATAACGTTATACGTTATATCGATATAGTATATAACGCTATACGTTATATCGTTATATTATATAACGTTATACGTTATATCGTAATAGTATATAACGTTATACGTTATATCGTTATAGTATATAACGTTATACGTTATATCGTTATAGTATATAACGTTATACGTTATACCCTTATCGTACATAACGTT
The DNA here is from genome assembly GCF_024516045.1 of Bombus affinis. NCBI lineage: Eukaryota > Metazoa > Arthropoda > Insecta > Hymenoptera > Apidae > Bombus > Bombus affinis. The sequence goes on along the minus strand of NW_026109368.1, from coordinate 44,808 downwards.
ATACGTTATATCGATATAGTATATAACGTTATACGTTATATCGTTATATTATATAACGTTATACGTTATATCGTAATAGTATATAACGTTATACGTTATATCGTTATAGTATATAACGTTATACGTTATATCGTTATCGTATATAACGTTATACGTTATATCGTAATACTACATAACGTTAAACGATATATCGTTATAGTATATAACGTTATACGTTATATCGATATAGTATATAACCTTATACGTTATATCGTAGTAGTATATAACGTTATACGTTATATCGTTATATTATATAACGTTATACGTTATGCCGTAATAGTATATAACGTTATACGTTATATCGATATAGTATATAACGTTATACGTTATATCGATATAGTATATAACGTTATACGTTATATCGATATAGTATATAACCTTATACGTTATATCGTAGTAGTATATAACGTTATACGTTATATCGTTATAGTATATAACGTTATACGTTATATCGTTATCGTATATAACGTTATACGTTATATCGTTATCGTATATAACGTTATACGTTATATCGTAGTAGTATATAACGTTATACGTTATATCGATATAGCATATAACGTTATACGTTATATCGTTATCGTATATAACGTTATACGTTATACCCTTATCGTACATAACGTTATACGTTATATCGATATAGTATATAACGTTATACGTTATATCGTTATATTATATAACGTTATACGTTATATCGTAATAGTATATAACGTTATACGTTATATCGTTATAGTATATAACGTTATACGTTATATCGTTATCGTATATAACGTTATACGTTATATCGTAATACTACATAACGTTAAACGATATATCGTTATAGTATATAACGTTATACGTTATATCGTAATACTACATAACGTTAAACGATATATCGTTATAGTATATAACGTTATACGTTATATCGATATAGTATATAACGTTATACGTTATATCGATATAGTATATAACCTTATACGTTATATCGTAGTAGTATATAACGTTATACGTTATATCGTTATATTGTATAACGTTATACGTTATGCCGTAATAGTATATAACGTTATACGTTATATCGATATAGTATATAACGTTATACGTTATATCGATATAGTATATAACGTTATACGTTATATCGATATAGTATATAACGTTATACGTTATATCGTAGTAGTATATAACGTTATACGTTATATCGTTATAGTATATAACGTTATACGTTATATCGTTATCGTATATAACGTTATACGTTATATCGTTATCGTATATAACGTTATACGTTATATCGTAGTAGTATATAACGTTATACGTTATATCGATATAGCATATAACGTTATACGTTATATCGTTATAGTATATAACGTTATACGTTATATCGATATAGTATATAACGTTATACGTTATATCGATATAGTATATAACGTTATACGTTATATCGTAGTAGTATATAACGTTATACGTTATATCGATATAGTATATAACGATATACGTTATATCGATATAGTATATAACGTTATACGTTATATCGTTATCGTATATAACGTTATACGTTATATCGTAATAGTATATAACGTTATACGTTATGCCGTAATAGTATATAACGTTATACGTTATATCGATATAGTATATAACGTTATACGTTATATCGATATAGTATATAACGTTATACGTTATATCGATATAGTATATAACGTTATACGTTATATCGATATAGTATATAACGTTATACGTTATATCGTAGTAGTATATAACGTTATACGTTATATCGATATAGTATATAACGTTATACGTTATATCGATATAGTATATAACGTTATACGTTATATCGTTATCGTATATAACGTTATACGTTATATTGTAATAGTATATAACGTTATACGTTATATCGTTATCGTATATAACGTTATACGTTATATCGTAATAGTATATAACGTTATACGTCATATCGATATAGTATATAACGTTATACGTTATATCGATATAGTATATAACGTTATACGTTATATCGTTATCGTATATAACGTTATACGTTATATCGTAATACTACATAACGTTAAACGGTATATCGTTTATACTATATAACGTTATACGTTATATCGATATAGTATATAACGTTATACGTTATATCGATATAGTATATAACGTTATACGTTATATCGTAGTAGTATATAACGTTATACGTTATATCGTTATATTATATAACGTTATACGTTATGCCGTAATAGTATATAACGTTATACGTTATATCGATATAGTATATAACGTTATACGTTATATCGATATAGTATAAAACGTTATACGTTATATCGATATAGTATATAACCTTATACGTTATATCGTAGTAGTATATAACGTTATACGTTATATCGTTTTATTATATAACGTTATACGTTATGCCGTAATAGTATATAACGTTATACGTTATATCGATATAGTATATAACGTTATACGTTATATCGATATAGTATATAACGTTATACGTTATATCGATATAGTATATAACGTTATACGTTATATCGATATAGTATATAACGTTATACGTTATATCGTAGTAGTATATAACGTTATAGGTTATATCGATATAGTATATAAGGTTATACGTTATATCGTAGTAGTATATAACGTTATACGTTATATCGATATAGTATATAACGTTATACGTTATATCGATATAGTATATAACGTTATACGTTATATCGTTATAGTATATAACGTTATACGTTATATCGATATAGTATATAACGTTATACGTTATATCGATATAGTATATAACGTTATAGGTTATATCGATATAGTATATAACGTTATACGTTATGCCGTAATAGTATATAACGTTATACGTTATATCGATATAGTATATAACGTTATACGTTATATCGTTATCGTATATAACGTTATACGTTATATCGTTATAGTATATAACGTTATACGTTATATCGATATAGTATATAACGTTATACGTTATATCGATATAGTATATAACGTTATACGTTATATCGATATAGTATATAACGTTATACGTTATATCGATATAGTATATAACGTTATACGTTATATCGTTATCGTATATAACGTTATACGTTATATCGCTATCGTATATAACGTTATACGTTATATCGTAATACTACATAACGTTAAACGATATAGCGTTATAGTATATAACGTTATACGTTATATCGATATAGTATATAACGTTGTACGTTATATCGATATAGTATATAACGTTAAACGTTATATCGATATAGTATATAACGTTATACGTTATATCGTTATCGTATATAACGTTATACGTTATATCGTTATCGTATATAACGTTATACGTTATATCGTAATACTATATAACGTTAAACGATATATCGTTATAGTATATAACGTTATACGTTATATCGATATAGTATATAACGTTATACGTTATATCGATATAGTATATAACGTTATACGTTATATCGTAGTAGTATATAACGTTATACGTTATATCGTGATATTATATAACGTTATACGTTATGCCGTAATAGTATATAACGTTATACGTTATATCGATATAGTATATAACGTTATACGTTATATCGATATAGTATATAACGTTATACGTTATATCGTCATAGTATATAACGTTATACGTTATATCGTAATAGTATATAACGTTATACGTTATATCGTAATAGTATATAACGTTATACGTTATATCGTTATAGTATATAACGTTATACGTTATACCCTTATCGTACATAACGTTATACGTTATATCGATATAGTATATAACGTTATACGTTATATCGATATAGCATATAACGTTATACTTTATATCGATATAGTATATAACGTTATACGTTATATCGATATAGTATATAACGTTATACGTTATATCGTAGTAGTATATAACGTTATACGTTATATCGTGATATTATATAACGTTATACGTTATATCGTAATACTACATAACGTTAAACGATATATCGTTATAGTATATAACGTTATACGTTATATCGATATAGTATATAACGTTATACGTTATATCGATATAGTATATAACGTTATACGTTATATCGTTATCGTATATAACGTTATACGTTATATCGTAATACTACATAACGTTAAACGATATATCGTTATAGTATATAACGTTATACGTTATGCCGTAATAGTATATAACGTTATACGTTATATCGTAATAGTATATAACGTTATACGTTATATCGTTATCGTATATAACGTTATACGTTATATCGTAATAGTATATAACGTTATACGTTATATCGTTATCGTATATAACGTTATACGTTATATCGTAATAGTATATAACGTTATACGTTATATCGTTATCGTATATAACGTTATACGTTATATCGTTATAGTATATAACGTTATACGTTATATCGATATAGTATATAACGTTATACGTTATATCGATATAGTATATAACGTTATACGTTATATCGATATAGTATATAACGTTATACGTTATATCGTAGTAGTATATAACGTTATACGTTATATCGATATAGTATATAACGTTATACGTTATATCGTTATAGTATATAACGTTATACGTTATATCGTAATAGTATATAACGCTATACGTTATATCGTTATATTATATAACGTTATACGTTATATCGTAATAGTATATAACGTTATACGTTATATCGATATAGTATATAACGTTATACGTTATATCGTTATCGTATATAACGTTATACGTTATATCGATATAGTATATAACGCTATACGTTATATCGTTATATTATATAACGTTATACGTTATATCGTAATAGTATATAACGTTATACGTTATATCGTTATAGTATATAACGTTATACGTTATATCGTTATAGTATATAACGTTATACGTTATACCCTTATCGTACATAACGTTATACGTTATATCGATATAGTATATAACGTTATACGTTATATCGTTATATTATATAACGTTATACGTTATATCGTAATAGTATATAACGTTATACGTTATATCGTTATAGTATATAACGTTATACGTTATATCGTTATCGTATATAACGTTATACGTTATATCGTAATACTACATAACGTTATACGTTATATCGATATAGTATATAACCTTATACGTTATATCGTAGTAGTATATAACGTTATACGTTATATCGTTATATTATATAACGTTATACGTTATGCCGTAATAGTATATAACGTTATACGTTATATCGATATAGTATATAACGTTATACGTTATATCGATATAGTATATAACGTTATACGTTATATCGATATAGTATATAACCTTATACGTTATATCGTAGTAGTATATAACGTTATACGTTATATCGTTATAGTATATAACGTTATACGTTATATCGTTATCGTATATAACGTTATACGTTATATCGTTATCGTATATAACGTTATACGTTATATCGTAGTAGTATATAACGTTATACGTTATATCGATATAGCATATAACGTTATACGTTATATCGTTATCGTATATAACGTTATACGTTATACCCTTATCGTACATAACGTTATACGTTATATCGATATAGTATATAACGTTATACGTTATATCGTTATATTATATAACGTTATACGTTATATCGTAATAGTATATAACGTTATACGTTATATCGTTATAGTATATAACGTTATACGTTATATCGTTATCGTATATAACGTTATACGTTATATCGTAATACTACATAACGTTAAACGATATATCGTTATAGTATATAACGTTATACGTTATATCGTAATACTACATAACGTTAAACGATATATCGTTATAGTATATAACGTTATACGTTATATCGATATAGTATATAACGTTATACGTTATATCGATATAGTATATAACCTTATACGTTATATCGTAGTAGTATATAACGTTATACGTTATATCGTTATATTATATAACGTTATACGTTATGCCGTAATAGTATATAACGTTATACGTTATATCGATATAGTATATAACGTTATACGTTATATCGATATAGTATATAACGTTATACGTTATATCGATATAGTATATAACGTTATACGTTATATCGTAGTAGTATATAACGTTATACGTTATATCGTTATAGTATATAACGTTATACGTTATATCGTTATCGTATATAACGTTATACGTTATATCGTTATCGTATATAACGTTATACGTTATATCGTAGTAGTATATAACGTTATACGTTATATCGATATAGCATATAACGTTATACGTTATATCGTTATAGTATATAACGTTATACGTTATATCGATATAGTATATAACGTTATACGTTATATCGATATAGTATATAACGTTATACGTTATATCGTAGTAGTATATAACGTTATACGTTATATCGATATAGTATATAACGATATACGTTATATCGATATAGTATATAACGTTATACGTTATATCGTTATCGTATATAACGTTATACGTTATATCGTAATAGTATATAACGTTATACGTTATGCCGTAATAGTATATAACGTTATACGTTATATCGATATAGTATATAACGTTATACGTTATATCGATATAGTATATAACGTTATACGTTATATCGATATAGTATATAACGTTATACGTTATATCGATATAGTATATAACGTTATACGTTATATCGTAGTAGTATATAACGTTATACGTTATATCGATATAGTATATAACGTTATACGTTATATCGATATAGTATATAACGTTATACGTTATATCGTTATCGTATATAACGTTATACGTTATATTGTAATAGTATATAACGTTATACGTTATATCGTTATCGTATATAACGTTATACGTTATATCGTAATAGTATATAACGTTATACGTCATATCGATATAGTATATAACGTTATACGTTATATCGATATAGTATATAACGTTATACGTTATATCGTTATCGTATATAACGTTATACGTTATATCGTAATACTACATAACGTTAAACGGTATATCGTTATACTATATAACGTTATACGTTATATCGATATAGTATATAACGTTATACGTTATATCGATATAGTATATAACGTTATACGTTATATCGTTATATTATATAACGTTATACGTTATGCCGTAATAGTATATAACGTTATACGTTATATCGATATAGTATATAACGTTATACGTTATATCGATATAGTATAAAACGTTATACGTTATATCGATATAGTATATAACCTTATACGTTATATCGTAGTAGTATATAACGTTATACGTTATATCGTTATAGTATATAACGTTATACGTTATATCGTTATAGTATATATCGTTATACGTTATATCGATATAGTATATAACGTTATACGTTATATCGATATGGTATATAACGTTATACGTTATATCGATATAGTATATAACGATATACGTTATATCGATATAGTATATAACGTTATACGTTATATCGTTATCGTATATAACGTTATACGTTATATCGTAATAGTATATACGTTATACGTTATGCCGTAATAGTATATAACGTTATACGTTATATCGATATAGTATATAACGTTATACGTTATATCGATATAGTATATAACGTTATAGGTTATATCGATATAGTATATAACGTTATACGTTATATCGTAGTAGTATATAACGTTATACGTTATATCGATATAGTATATAACGTTATACGTTATATCGATATAGTATATAACGTTATACGTTATATCGTTATCGTATATAACGTTATACGTTATATTGTAATAGTATATAACGTTATACGTTATATCGTTATCGTATATAACGTTATACGTTATATCGTAATAGTATATAACGTTATACGTCATATCGATATAGTATATAACGTTATACGTTATATCGATATAGTATATAACGTTATAAGTTATATCGTTATCGTATATAACGTTATACGTTATATCGTAATACTACATAACGTTAAACGATATATCGTTATAGTATATAACGTTATACGTTATATCGATATAGTATATAACGTTATACGTTATATCGATATAGTATATAACGTTATACGTTATATCGTAGTAGTATATAACGTTATACGTTATATCGTTATATTATATAACGTTATACGTTATGCCGTAATAGTATATAACGTTATACGTTATATCGATATAGTATATAACGTTATACGTTATATCGATATAGTATATAACGTTATACGTTATATCGTTATCGTATATAACGTTATACGTTATATCGTAATAGTATATAACGTTATACGTTATATCGTTATCGTATATAACGTTATACGTTATATCGTAATAGTATATAACGTTATACGTTATATCGTTATCGTATATAACGTTATACGTTATATCGTAATAGTATATAACGTTATACGTTATATCGTTATCGTATATAACGTTATACGTTATATCGTTATAGTATATAACGTTATACGTTATATCGATATAGTATATAACGTTATACGTTATATCGATATAGTATATAACGTTATACGTTATATCGATATAGTATATAACGTTATACGTTATATCGTTATCGTATATAACGTTATGCGTTATATCGTAATACTACATAACGTTAAGCGATATATCGTTATAGTATATAACGTTATACGTTATATCGATATAGTATATAACGTTATACGTTATATCGATATAGTATATAACGTTATACGTTATATCGTTATCGTATATAACGTTATACGTTATATCGTAATACTACATAACGTTAAACGATATATCGTTATAGTATATAACGTTATACGTTATATCGATATAGTATATAACGTTATACGTTATATCGATATAGTATATAACCTTATACGTTATATCGTAGTAGTATATAACGTTATACGTTATATCGTTATATTATATAACGTTATACGTTATGCCGTAATAGTATATAACGTTATACGTTATATCGATATAGTATATAACGTTATACGTTATATCGATATAGTATATAACGTTATACGTTATATCGATATAGTATATAACGTTATACGTTATATCGTAGTAGTATATAACGTTATACGTTATATCGTAGTAGTATATAACGTTATACGTTATATCGTTATAGTATATAACGTTATACGTTATATCGTTATAGTATATAACGTTATACGTTATATCGTTATCGTATATAACGTTATACGTTATATCGTAGTAGTATATAAAGTAATACGTTATATCGATATAGCATATAACGTTATACGTTATATCGTTATAGTATATAACGTTATACGTTATATCGATATAGTATATAACGTAATACGTTATATCGATATAGTATATAACGTTATACGTTATATCGTAGTAGTATATAACGTTATACGTTATATCGATATAGTATATAACGTTATACGTTATATCGATATAGTATATAACGTTATACGTTATATCGTAGTAGTATATAACGTTATACGTTATATCGTTATAGTATATAACGTTATACGTTATATCGATATAGTATATAACGTTATACGTTATATCGATATAGTATATAACGTTATACGTTATATCGTTATCGTATATAACGTTATACGTTATATTGTAATAGTATATAACGTTATACGTTATATCGTTATCGTATATAACGTTATACGTTATATCGTAATAGTATATAACGTTATACGTCATATCGATATAGTATATAACGTTATACGTTATATCGATATAGTATATAACGTTATACGTTATATCGTTATCGTATATAACGTTATACGTTATATCGTAATACTACATAACGTTAAACGATATATCGTTATAGTATATAACGTTATACGTTATATCGATATAGTATATAACGTTATACGTTATATCGATATAGTATATAACGTTATACGTTATATCGTAGTAGTATATAACGTTATACGTTATATCGTTATATTATATAACGTTATACGTTATGCCGTAATAGTATATAACGTTATACGTTATATCGATATAGTATATAACGTTATACGTTATATCGATATAGTATATAACGTTATACGTTATATCGTTATCGTATATAACGTTATACGTTATATCGTAATAGTATATAACGTTATACGTTATATCGTTATCGTATATAACGTTATACGTTATATCGTAATAGTATATAACGTTATACGTCATATCGATATAGTATATAACGTTATACGTTATATCGATATAGTATATAACGTTATACGTTATATCGTTATCGTATATAACGTTATACGTTATATCGTAATACTACATAACGTTAAACGATATATCGTTATAGTATATAACGTTATACGTTATATCGATATAGTATATAACGTTATACGTTATATCGATATAGTATATAACGTTATACGTTATATCGTAGTAGTATATAACGTTATACGTTATATCGTTATATTATATAACGTTATACGTTATGCCGTAATAGTATATAACGTTATACGTTATATCGATATAGTATATAACGTTATACGTTATATCGATATAGTATATAACGTTATACGTTATATCGATATAGTATATAACGTTATACGTTATATCGTAGTAGTATATAACGTTATACGTTATATCGTTATAGTATATAACGTTATACGTTATATCGTTATCGTATATAACGTTATACGTTATATCGTTATCGTATATAACGTTATACGTTATATCGTTATCGTATATAACGTTATACGTTATATCGTTATCGTATATAACGTTATACGTTATATCGTAGTAGTATATAACGTTATACGTTATATCGATATAGCATATAACGTTATACGTTATATCGTTATAGTATATAACGTTATACGTTATATCGATATAGTATATAACGTAATACGTTATATCGATATAGTATATAACGTTATACGTTATATCGATATAGTATATAACGTTATACGTTACATCGTAGTAGTATATAACGTTATACGTTATATCGTTATAGTATATAACGTTATACGTTATATCGTAGTAGTATATAACGTTATACGTTATATCGTTATAGTATATAACGTTATACGTTATATCGTTATCGTATATAACGTTATACGTTATATCGTTATCGTATATAACGTTATACGTTATATCGATATAGTATATAACGTTATACGTTATATCGTAGTAGTATATAACGTTATACGTTATATCGTTATAGTATATAACGTTATACGTTATATCGTTATCGTATATAACGTTATACGTTATATCGTTATCGTATATAACGTTATACGTTATATCGTTATCGTATATAACGTTATACGTTATATCGTTATCGTATATAACGTTATACGTTATATCGTAGTAGTATATAACGTTATACGTTATATCGATATAGCATATAACGTTATACGTTATATCGTTATAGTATATAACGTTATACGTTATATCGATATAGTATATAACGTTATACGTTATATCGATATAGTATATAACGTTATACGTTATATCGATATAGTATATAACGTTATACGTTATATCGTAGTAGTATATAACGTTATACGTTATATCGTTATATTATATAACGTTATACGTTATGCCGTAATAGTATATAACGTTATACGTTATATCGATATAGTATATAACGTTATACGTTATATCGATATAGTATATAACGTTATACGTTATATCGTTATCGTATATAACGTTATACGTTATATCGTAGTAGTATATAACGTTATACGTTATATCGATATAGCATATAACGTTATACGTTATATCGTTATAGTATATAACGTTATACGTTATATCGTTATAGTATATAACGTTATACGTTATATCGTAGTAGTATATAACGTTATACGTTATATCGTTATAGTATATAACGTTATACGTTATATCGTTATCGTATATAACGTTATACGTTATATCGTTATCGTATATAACGTTATACGTTATATCGATATAGTATATAACGTTATACGTTATATCGTAGTAGTATATAACGTTATACGTTATATCGTTATAGTATATAACGTTATACGTTATATCGTTATCGTATATAACGTTATACGTTATATCGTTATCGTATATAACGTTATACGTTATATCGTTATCGTATATAACGTTATACGTTATATCGTTATCGTATATAACGTTATACGTTATATCGTAGTAGTATATAACGTTATACGTTATATCGATATAGCATATAACGTTATACGTTATATCGTTATAGTATATAACGTTATACGTTATATCGATATAGTATATAACGTTATACGTTATATCGATATAGTATATAACGTTATACGTTATATCGATATAGTATATAACGTTATACGTTATATCGTAGTAGTATATAACGTTATACGTTATATCGTTATATTATATAACGTTATACGTTATGCCGTAATAGTATATAACGTTATACGTTATATCGATATAGTATATAACGTTATACGTTATATCGATATAGTATATAACGTTATACGTTATATCGATATAGTATATAACGTTATACGTTATATCGTAGTAGTATATAACGTTATACGTTATATCGTTATAGTATATAACGTTATACGTTATATCGTTATCGTATATAACGTTATACGTTATATCGTTGTCATATAACGTTATACGTTATATCGTTATCGTATATAACGTTATACGTTATATCGTTATCGTATATAACGTTATACGTTATATCGTAGTAGTATATAACGTTATACGTTATATCGATATAGCATATAACGTTATACGTTATATCGTTATAGTATATAACGTTATACGTTATATCGATATAGTATATAACGTAATACGTTATATCGATATAGTATATAACGTTATACGTTATATCGATATAGTATATAACGTTATACGTTACATCGTAGTAGTATATAACGTTATACGTTATATCGTTATAGTATATAACGTTATACGTTATATCGTAGTAGTATATAACGTTATACGTTATATCGTTATAGTATATAACGTTATACGTTATATCGTTATCGTATATAACGTTATACGTTATATCGTTATCGTATATAACGTTATACGTTATATCGTAGTAGTATATAACGTTATACGTTATATCGATATAGTATATAACGATATACGTTATATCGATATAGTATATAACGTTATACGTTATATCGTTATCGTATATAACGTTATACGTTATATCGTAATAGTATATAACATTATACGTTATATCGATATAGTATATAACGTTATACGTTATATCGTTATCGTATATAACATTATACGTTATATCGTAATACTACATAACGTTAAACGATATATCGTTATAGTATATAACGTTATACGTTATATCGATATAGTATATAACGTTATACGTTATATCGATATAGTATATAACGTTATACGTTATTTCGTAGTAGTATATAACGTTATACGTTATATCGTTATATTATATAACGTTATACGTTATGCCGTAATAGTATATAACGTTATACGTTATATCGATATAGTATATAACGTTATACGTTATATCGATATAGTATATAACGTTATACGTTATATCGATATAGTATATAACGTTATACGTTATATCGTAGTAGTATATAACGTTATACGTTATATCGTAGTAGTATATAACGTTATACGTTATATCGTTATAGTATATAACGTTATACGTTATATCGTTATAGTATATAACGTTATACGTTATATCGTTATCGTATATAACGTTATACGTTATATCGTAGTAGTATATAAAGTAATACGTTATATCGATATAGCATATAACGTTATACGTTATATCGTTATAGTATATAACGTTATACGTTATATCGATATAGTATATAACGTAATACGTTATATCGATATAGTATATAACGTTATACGTTATATCGTAGTAGTATATAACGTTATACGTTATATCGATATAGTATATAACGTTATACGTTATATCGATATAGTATATAACGTTATACGTTATATCGTAGTAGTATATAACGTTATACGTTATATCGTTATAGTATATAACGTTATACGTTATATCGATATAGTATATAACGTTATACGTTATATCGATATAGTATATAACGTTATACGTTATATCGTTATCGTATATAACGTTATACGTTATATTGTAATAGTATATAACGTTATACGTTATATCGTTATCGTATATAACGTTATACGTTATATCGTAATAGTATATAACGTTATACGTCATATCGATATAGTATATAACGTTATACGTTATATCGATATAGTATATAACGTTATACGTTATATCGTTATCGTATATAACGTTATACGTTATATCGTAATACTACATAACGTTAAACGATATATCGTTATAGTATATAACGTTATACGTTATATCGATATAGTATATAACGTTATACGTTATATCGATATAGTATATAACGTTATACGTTATATCGTAGTAGTATATAACGTTATACGTTATATCGTTATATTATATAACGTTATACGTTATGCCGTAATAGTATATAACGTTATACGTTATATCGATATAGTATATAACGTTATACGTTATATCGATATAGTATATAACGTTATACGTTATATCGTTATCGTATATAACGTTATACGTTATATCGTAATAGTATATAACGTTATACGTTATATCGTTATCGTATATAACGTTATACGTTATATCGTAATAGTATATAACGTTATACGTCATATCGATATAGTATATAACGTTATACGTTATATCGATATAGTATATAACGTTATACGTTATATCGTTATCGTATATAACGTTATACGTTATATCGTAATACTACATAACGTTAAACGATATATCGTTATAGTATATAACGTTATACGTTATATCGATATAGTATATAACGTTATACGTTATATCGATATAGTATATAACGTTATACGTTATATCGTAGTAGTATATAACGTTATACGTTATATCGTTATATTATATAACGTTATACGTTATGCCGTAATAGTATATAACGTTATACGTTATATCGATATAGTATATAACGTTATACGTTATATCGATATAGTATATAACGTTATACGTTATATCGATATAGTATATAACGTTATACGTTATATCGTAGTAGTATATAACGTTATACGTTATATCGTTATAGTATATAACGTTATACGTTATATCGTTATCGTATATAACGTTATACGTTATATCGTTATCGTATATAACGTTATACGTTATATCGTTATCGTATATAACGTTATACGTTATATCGTTATCGTATATAACGTTATACGTTATATCGTAGTAGTATATAACGTTATACGTTATATCGATATAGCATATAACGTTATACGTTATATCGTTATAGTATATAACGTTATACGTTATATCGATATAGTATATAACGTAATACGTTATATCGATATAGTATATAACGTTATACGTTATATCGATATAGTATATAACGTTATACGTTACATCGTAGTAGTATATAACGTTATACGTTATATCGTTATAGTATATAACGTTATACGTTATATCGTAGTAGTATATAACGTTATACGTTATATCGTTATAGTATATAACGTTATACGTTATATCGTTATCGTATATAACGTTATACGTTATATCGTTATCGTATATAACGTTATACGTTATATCGATATAGTATATAACGTTATACGTTATATCGTAGTAGTATATAACGTTATACGTTATATCGTTATAGTATATAACGTTATACGTTATATCGTTATCGTATATAACGTTATACGTTATATCGTTATCGTATATAACGTTATACGTTATATCGTTATCGTATATAACGTTATACGTTATATCGTTATCGTATATAACGTTATACGTTATATCGTAGTAGTATATAACGTTATACGTTATATCGATATAGCATATAACGTTATACGTTATATCGTTATAGTATATAACGTTATACGTTATATCGATATAGTATATAACGTTATACGTTATATCGATATAGTATATAACGTTATACGTTATATCGATATAGTATATAACGTTATACGTTATATCGTAGTAGTATATAACGTTATACGTTATATCGTTATATTATATAACGTTATACGTTATGCCGTAATAGTATATAACGTTATACGTTATATCGATATAGTATATAACGTTATACGTTATATCGATATAGTATATAACGTTATACGTTATATCGATATAGTATATAACGTTATACGTTATATCGTAGTAGTATATAACGTTATACGTTATATCGTTATAGTATATAACGTTATACGTTATATCGTTATCGTATATAACGTTATACGTTATATCGTTGTCATATAACGTTATACGTTATATCGTTATCGTATATAACGTTATACGTTATATCGTTATCGTATATAACGTTATACGTTATATCGTAGTAGTATATAACGTTATACGTTATATCGATATAGCATATAACGTTATACGTTATATCGTTATAGTATATAACGTTATACGTTATATCGATATAGTATATAACGTAATACGTTATATCGATATAGTATATAACGTTATACGTTATATCGATATAGTATATAACGTTATACGTTACATCGTAGTAGTATATAACGTTATACGTTATATCGTTATAGTATATAACGTTATACGTTATATCGTAGTAGTATATAACGTTATACGTTATATCGTTATAGTATATAACGTTATACGTTATATCGTTATCGTATATAACGTTATACGTTATATCGTTATCGTATATAACGTTATACGTTATATCGTAGTAGTATATAACGTTATACGTTATATCGATATAGTATATAACGATATACGTTATATCGATATAGTATATAACGTTATACGTTATATCGTTATCGTATATAACGTTATACGTTATATCGTAATAGTATATAACATTATACGTTATATCGATATAGTATATAACGTTATACGTTATATCGTTATCGTATATAACATTATACGTTATATCGTAATACTACATAACGTTAAACGATATATCGTTATAGTATATAACGTTATACGTTATATCGATATAGTATATAACGTTATACGTTATATCGATATAGTATATAACGTTATACGTTATTTCGTAGTAGTATATAACGTTATACGTTATATCGTTATATTATATAACGTTATACGTTATGCCGTAATAGTATATAACGTTATACGTTATATCGATATAGTATATAACGTTATACGTTATATCGATATAGTATATAACGTAATACGTTATATCGTAGTAGTATATAACGTTATACGTTATATCGATATAGTATATAACGTTATACGTTATATCGATATAGTATATAACGTTATACGTTATATCGATATAGTATATAACGTTATACGTTATATCGTAGTAGTATATAACGTTATACGTTATATCGTAGTAGTATATAACGTTATACGTTATATCGTTATAGTATATAACGTTATACGTTATATCGATATAGTATATAACGTTATACGTTATATCGTAGTAGTATATAACGTTATACGTTATATCGTTATATTATATAACGTTATACGTTATGCCGTAATAGTATATAACGTTATACGTTATATCGATATAGTATATAACGTTATACGTTATATCGATATAGTATATAACGTTATACGTTATATCGTCATAGTATATAACGTTATACGTTATATCGATATAGTATATAACGTTATACGTTATATCGTTATAGTATATAACGTTATACGTTATATCGTTATAGTATATAACGTTATACGTTATATCGATATAGTATATAACGTTATACGTTATATCGATATAGTATATAACGTTATACGTTATATCGTTATCGTATATAACGTTATACGTTATATCGTTATCGTATATAACGTTATACGTTATATCGTAATACTACATAACGTTAAACGATATATCGTTATAGTATATAACGTTATACGTTATATCGATATAGTATATAACGTTATACGTTATATCGTCATAGTATATAACGTTATACGTTATATCGTAATAGTATATAACGTTATACGTTATATCGTTATAGTATATAACGTTATACGTTATACCGTTATCGTACATAACGTTATACGTTATATCGATATAGTATATAACGTTATACGTTATATCGTTATCGTATATAACGTTATACGTTATATCGTAATACTACATAACGTTAAACGATATATCGTTATAGTATATAACGTTATACGTTATATCGATATAGTATATAACGTTATACGTTATATCGTTATAGTATATAACGTTATACTTTATATCGTAATAGTATATAACGTTATACGTTATATCGTTATAGTATATAACGTTATACGTTATATCGTAATAGTATATAACGTTATACGTTATATCGTAATAGTATATAACGTTATACGTTATATCGTTATAGTATATAACGTTATACGTTATACCCTTATCGTACATAACGTTATACGTTATATCGATATAGTATATAACGTTATACGTTATATCGTTATATTATATAACGTTATACGTTATATCGTAATAGTATATAACGTTATACGTTATATCGTTATAGTATATAACGTTATACGTTATATCGTTATCGTATATAACGTTATACGTTATATCGTAATACTACATAACGTTAAACGATATATCGTTATAGTATATAACGTTATACGTTATATCGTAATACTACATAGCGTTAAACGATATATCGTTATAGTATATAACGTTATACGTTATATCGATATAGTATATAACGTTATACGTTATATCGATATAGTATATAACCTTATACGTTATATCGTAGTAGTATATAACGTTATACGTTATATCGTTATATTATATAACGTTATACGTTATGCCGTAATAGTATATAACGTTATACGTTATATCGATATAGTATATAACGTTATACGTTATATCGATATAGTATATAACGTTATACGTTATATCGATATAGTATATAACGTTATACGTTATATCGTAGTAGTATATAACGTTATACGTTATATCGTTATAGTATATAACGTTATACGTTATATCGTTATCGTATATAACGTTATACGTTATATCGTTATCGTATATAACGTTATACGTTATATCGTAGTAGTATATAACGTTATACGTTATATCGATATAGCATATAACGTTATACGTTATATCGTTATCGTATATAACGTTATACGTTATACCCTTATCGTACATAACGTTATACGTTATATCGATATAGTATATAACGTTATACGTTATATCGTTATATTATATAACGTTATACGTTATATCGTAATAGCATATAACGTTATACGTTATATCGTTATAGTATATAACGTTATACGTTATATCGTTATCGTATATAACGTTATACGTTATATCGTAATACTACATAACGTTAAACGATATATCGTTATAGTATATAACGTTATACGTTATATCGTAATACTACATAACGTTAAACGATATATCGTTATAGTATATAACGTTATACGTTATATCGATATAGTATATAACGTTATACGTTATATCGATATAGTATATAACCTTATACGTTATATCGTAGTAGTATATAACGTTATACGTTATATCGTTATATTATATAACGTTATACGTTATGCCGTAATAGTATATAACGTTATACGTTATATCGATATAGTATATAACGTTATACGTTATATCGATATAGTATATAACGTTATACGTTATATCGATATAGTATATAACGTTATACGTTATATCGTAGTAGTATATAACGTTATACGTTATATCGTTATAGTATATAACGTTATACGTTATATCGTTATCGTATATAACGTTATACGTTATATCGTTATCGTATATAACGTTATACGTTATATCGTAGTAGTATATAACGTTATACGTTATATCGATATAGCATATAACGTTATACGTTATATCGTTATAGTATATAACGTTATACGTTATATCGATATAGTATATAACGTAATACGTTATATCGATATAGTATATAACGTTATACGTTATATCGATATAGTATATAACGTTATACGTTATATCGTAGTAGTATATAACGTTATACGTTATATCGATATAGTATATAACGATATACGTTATATCGATATAGTATATAACGTTATACGTTATATCGTTATCGTATATAACGTTATACGTTATATCGTAATAGTATATAACGTTATACGTTATGCCGTAATAGTATATAACGTTATACGTTATATCGATATAGTATATAACGTTATACGTTATATCGATATAGTATATAACGTTATACGTTATATCGATATAGTATATAACGTTATACGTTATATCGTAGTAGTATATAACGTTATACGTTATATCGATATAGTATATAACGTTATACGTTATATCGATATAGTATATAACGTTATACGTTATATCGTTATCGTATATAACGTTATACGTTATATTGTAATAGTATATAACGTTATACGTTATATCGTTATCGTATATAACGTTATACGTTATATCGTAATAGTATATAACGTTATACGTCATATCGATATAGTATATAACGTTATACGTTATATCGATATAGTATATAACGTTATACGTTATATCGTTATCGTATATAACGTTATACGTTATATCGTAATACTACATAACGTTAAACGATATATCGTTATAGTATATAACGTTATACGTTATATCGATATAGTATATAACGTTATACGTTATATCGATATAGTATATAACGTTATACGTTATATCGTAGTAGTATATAACGTTATACGTTATATCGTTATATTATATAACGTTATACGTTATGCCGTAATAGTATATAACGTTATACGTTATATCGATATAGTATATAACGTTATACGTTATATTGATATAGTATATAACGTTATACGTTATATCGATATAGTATATAACCTTATACGTTATATCGTAGTAGTATATAACGTTATACGTTATATCGTTATATTATATAACGTTATACGTTATGCCGTAATAGTATATAACGTTATACGTTATATCGATATAGTATATAACGTTATACGTTATATCGTAGTAGTATATAACGTTATACGTTATATCGTTATAGTATATAACGTTATACGTTATATCGTTATCGTATATAACGTTATACGTTATATCGTTATCGTATATAACGTTATACGTTATATCGAAGTAGTATATAACGTTATACGTTATATCGATATAGCATATAACGTTATACGTTATATCGTTATAGTATATAACGTTATACGTTATATCGATATAGTATATAACGTAATACGTTATATCGATATAGTATATAACGTTATACGTTATATCGATATAGTATATAACGTTATACGTTATATCGTAGTAGTATATAACGTTATACGTTATATCGATATAGTATATAACGATATACGTTATATCGATATAGTATATAACGTTATACGTTATATCGTTATCGTATATAACGTTATACGTTATATCGTAATAGTATATAACGTTATACGTTATGCCGTAATAGTATATAACGTTATACGTTATATCGATATAGTATATAACGTTATACGTTATATCGATATAGTATATAACGTTATACGTTATATCGATATAGTATATAACGTTATACGTTATATCGTAGTAGAATATAACGTTATACGTTATATCGATATAGTATATAACGTTATACGTTATATCGATATAGTATATAACGTTATACGTTATATCGTTATCGTATATAACGTTATACGTTATATTGTAATAGCATATAACGTTATACGTTATATCGTTATCGTATATAACGTTATACGTTATATCGTAATAGTATATAACGTTATACGTCATATCGATATAGTATATAACGTTATACGTTATATCGATATAGTATATAACGTTATACGTTATATCGTTATCGTATATAACGTTATACGTTATATCGTAATACTACATAACGTTAAACGATATATCGTTATAGTATATAACGTTATACGTTATATCGATATAGTATATAACGTTATACGTTATATCGATATAGTATATAACGTTATACGTTATATCGTAGTAGTATATAACGTTATACGTTATATCGTAGTAGTATATAACGTTATACGTTATATCGTTATATTATATAACGTTATACGTTATGCCGTAATAGTATATAACGTTATACGTTATATCGATATAGTATATAACGTTATACGTTATATCGATATAGTATATAACGTTATACGTTATATCGTTATCGTATATAACGTTATACGTTATATCGTTATCGTATATAACGTTATACGTTATATCGTAATAGTATATAACGTTATACGTTATATCGTTATCGTATATAACGTTATACGTTATATCGTAATAGTATATAACGTTATACGTCATATCGATATAGTATATAACGTTATACGTTATATCGATATAGTATATAACGTTATACGTTATATCGTTATCGTATATAACGTTATACGTTATATCGTAATACTACATAACGTTAAACGATATATCGTTATAGTATATAACGTTATACGTTATATCGATCTAGTATATAACGTTATACGTTATATCGATATAGTATATAACGTTATACGTTATATCGTAGTAGTATATAACGTTATACGTTATATCGTTATATTATATAACGTTATACGTTATGCCGTAATAGTATATAACGTTATACGTTATATCGATATAGTATATAACGTTATACGTTATATCGATATAGTATATAACGTTATACGTTATATCGATATAGTATATAACGTTATACGTTATATCGTAGTAGTATATAACGTTATACGTTATATCGTTATAGTATATAACGTTATACGTTATATCGTTATCGTATATAACGTTATACGTTATATCGTTATCGTATATAACGTTATACGTTATATCGTTATCGTATATAACGTTATACGTTATATCGTTATCGTATATAACGTTATACGTTATATCGTAGTAGTATATAACGTTATACGTTATATCGTAGTAGTATATAACGTTATACGTTATATCGTAGTAGTATATAACGTTATACGTTATATCGATATAGCATATAACGTTATACGTTATATCGATATAGCATATAACGTTATACGTTATATCGTTACAGTATATAACGTTATACGTTATATCGTAGTAGTATATAACGTTATACGTTATATCGTTATAGTATATAACGTTATACGTTATATCGTTATCGTATATAACGTTATACGTTATATCGTTATCGTATATAACCTTATACGTTATATCGTAGTAGTATATAACGGTATACGTTATATCGATATAGTATATAACGATATACGTTATATCGATATAGTATATAACGTTATACGTTATATCGTTATCGTATATAACGTTATACGTTATATCGTAATAGTATATAACATTATACGTTATATCGATATAGTATATAACGTTATACGTTATATCGTTATCGTATATAACATTATACGTTATATCGTAATACTACATAACGTTAAACGATATATCGTTATAGTATATAACGTTATACGTTATATCGATATAGTATATAACGTTATACGTTATATCGATATAGTATATAACGTTATACGTTATTTCGTAGTAGTATATAACGTTATACGTTATATCGTTATATTATATAACGTTATACGTTATGCCGTAATAGTATATAACGTTATACGTTATATCGATATAGTATATAACGTTATACGTTATATCGATATAGTATATAACGTAATACGTTATATCGTAGTAGTATATAACGTTATACGTTATATCGATATAGTATATAACGTTATACGTTATATCGATATAGTATATAACGTTATACGTTATATCGATATAGTATATAACGTTATACGTTATATCGTAGTGTAGTATCGTGGACAAAAGGCCTAAGATATCGGCCGAACCGTATACAATGTTGCGAGAACCGCGGTGTCGTTGGGTACAGCAATGTATCGTCGATCTTTTCAACTGAACAGTTTCGTCTAAAAGGCCTACGTGACCCTGGCCACGAGCGTTTTCAGGACACGTGCGCTATAGGGCGGGGAAAAAACAAAAGAGACGCTAAAGACAATGTCAGTTAAGACGCAGGCGAGAACGAACGCAAAAGGCGCGCAGTATGGGTTGAGAATCGAGAGCGTGCGAGTGCGGATGCCGAAGACGAGAGTTATAGAGAGTGATTTGAGCGGAATAAGACTTTTGTGTTTTAGTTCAAGTTGAACATTTATCGTTCTCTGTCCAATTAATCCTTGTTATTTTTATTTATCTTAATAAATAGTATTAGGAGAATTTTACAAATCTAAATTATCCTAATCCCATCCTTTTCCGATACTACAAATTGGGGGCTCGAGCCGGGATTGAAACCAGACAGAGAACGACACGTTTAACGGAACTAATTGTGCTGAAAAAAAAAGAGTTGAAAATGGCAAATTGTGAAGAGGAACAGTTTTCGACTGAAGAGGTTTCGACGCTGGAGGAGCTAAGAAATAAGCTCGCAAGTCTGAATCTGCCGATATCAGGCTCGAAGTCAGTGCTGATGGCCAGGCTGAACCGAGCGTATAAGGCTGGTCAATCAACTTCGAAGGAATCGAAGCGCGATGAGGAATCGGTAAATCAGCGAAACCTAAGGAGTGGGCAGAGAGCTGAGCGCGATCAGGATGGAGACGAAGACCTCGAGAAGCTGAGGACGAAGGAGTTGAGAGCGCGCCTCGCTAGCTTGGGGTTAAAGGTCACAGGGAGAAAATCTGAACTACGCGCACGGCTACAGGCGGCCCTGGAAGGAGACAACGTATCGTCGGAAGAAGAAAGCGACGACGAAAGTGACAATGAAAAAGATGAGAGAGACGTGATGAAACACGAAGGAGGTACGCGAGCGATGTGCTCGGACCGTGATGAACATCGCCAAAAGGCAGGTACCGTTTCGGTGTTAAGCTTTAAAGACGTCGAAGACGCATTAGAATTGTTTAGCGGTGACAAAGGTGAAAACGTGGAGCGATGGTTCGAATCATTCGAAGAAGTCGCGGACACGTGTATGTGGTCCGACGGTCAGAAGGCAGTCTACGCGAGGAAGCTGCTGAGGGGATCGGCGAAAATATTCGCAAGCTTCGAGTGCCATGCCAGGACTTGGCATGAGCTGAAGAAGGGACTAATCAGAGAGTTCTCCAGAAAGTCCAACAGTAGGCAAGTACACCAAAAGCTTAGTGGGACGAGAAAGAAAAGCGACGAGGCGTGCTTGGCCTACATGTATCGCATGCTGGAAATAGCCAGTCATGCCGATATAGAGGAAGAAGTCAAAGTAGAGTACATCATAGACGGGATAATAGACGAAGAGGTCCATAAATCTATGCTGTATGGTGCTGCATCCATCAAGGAGCTAAGGAAGAGGCTAATCGCGTACGAGGAGCAGAAGAGCCGAAGGACGAAGTCGGTTGCGAAGCCGGCCAGAGTTGAGAGAAACAACAGTCCCAGTCAAGGTGGAAGTGCGAGAAAGACGCGTTGCTACAATTGCGGCGATAAAGCACATGTAAGCGCGGATTGCCCGAACAAGTCGAAGGGTCCTAAGTGTTTCGAGTGTAGAGAGTACGGACACGTCGCATCGAAATGCAGCGATCTGGGTAAGTCCCCTAAAGAGGTTTGTAATACACAAATGTCGCTGCGAGCGGGTTGTAAAAGTGTTAGAATTGGAAATTGCGAACTGAGCGCGTTGATAGATACCGGTAGCGAATTAACCCTGATGCGGGCGGATCAACATGCCAAAATTGGAGCGCCCAAATTAATTCGGGAAATTATCGAGTTTCGCAGTATCGGATCCGAGAACAATCTTACGCTCGGGAAATTTTCAACGGATATTGTCATAGATGATGAGTTATATCATATAACGGTGCATGTAGTTCCAAACACTATGATGCACCGTTCGTTGATAATAGGCACAGACTTCCTGGATACCGTTGAGATGAACAGGAGGAGGGGAGATATCTCCATTTTCAGATTAAAAGACGAAAACTCCGATGGGATTCCGGAAGTTTTTAAAGTAGACATAGAGACGGGGGCGCGTGAAGTAGATTTATCCCATATCGAAAACGTGCACCATAAGCAGGCAGTAGAGAGTTTAATCCGAAATTATAGGCCACAGAAAACGCGCGAAGTAGGAATCAAAATGAACATAATATTGCATGACGATATTCCGGTTTACGAAAGGCCGCGAAGACTATCTCCACAAGACAAGGTCGAGGTCGACAAACAGATCAAAATGTGGCTGGAGGATGGAATAATACGCCAATCACATTCCGACTATGCCAGTCCGATCGTTTTGGTAAAAAAGAAAGACGGCTCGACTAGAATTTGCGTTGATTATAGACAATTAAATAAAAAGGTAGTAAAAGATAGATACCCACTGCCCTTGATCGAAGACCAACTAGATTCGCTACAGGGCTCGAGGGTATTTAGCACGTTGGATCTTAAGAACGGATTTTTTCATGTTCCTGTTGGGGAAAGTAGCAGGAAGTATACAGCGTTCGTAGTCCCCACAGGCCAGTACGAATTCCTCAAAATGCCTTTTGGATTGTGCAATTCGCCAGCCGTCTTTCAGAAATATATAAACGCAGTTTTTAAAGAGTTGATCGCGACAGGGGTGGTGCTGACGTACATGGACGATCTGATCGTGCCGTCGTCTGACTTTTCGAGTGGGATAGAGAAACTAAGCACAGTGCTGCGTGTTGCTAGTGAACACGGACTACTCGTAAACTGGAGTAAATGTCGATTCCTACAAACGAAAATAGAATATTTGGGCCACATCATCGAGGGCGGTAATATTCAACCATCTGAATGCAAAACCAAGGCCGTCGCTAATTTCCCGGAGCCCCGATCGGCTAGAGATGTTCAGAGTTTCCTGGGCTTAGCGGGATACTTTAGGAAGTTTGTGCCCCGGTATTCTGTCATCGCGAGACCATTAACAGATCTATTAAGGAAAAATGTCCCGTTCAAGTTCGAATCGCGCGAGCGCGAAGCGTTCGGAAGCCTAAAAACCGCGTTAAGCGAGAAGCCACTGTTGAAGCTGTATCGCGTTGGAGCGGAGACTCAGCTGCATACGGATGCGTGCAGCGGGGGATACGGAGCGATCTTACTGCAACGCGACAGCGAGGACAACGTTTTTCACCCCGTGTATTACTCGAGCGGAAAAACATCACCGGCTGAAGAGAAGTACACCAGTTACGAGCTTGAGGTTTTGGCCATCGTGAAAGCGCTGAAGAAATTCCGTGTCTACTTGCTCGGCATTCCATTCAAAATCGTTACAGATTGTCAGGCGTTCGCGTTAACAATGCGGAAAAAGGACTTGTGCGTGCGCGTCGCGAGGTGGGCGATCCTCCTAGAGGAGTTCGATTATAAGGTGGAGCATAGGCCCGGGACCAGTATGATGCATGTCGACGCGTTGAGTCGAAACCCCCTACCCGAGGTCATGCTAATAGACGAAGACGAACGAGGGATTGTCGTACGTTTGAGAGAAGCGCAGTTGCAAGAGGATGACCTGCGACAGATCCGAGACAACATAAAGCAGTACGAGGCCGACGGGTACGTCTTAAGAAACGAACTTTTGTATCGAGAAGTAGAAGACACACCGCTATTGGTCGTGCCGAAGTCGATGCAAACCCAAGTGGTCCGACGAGCTCACGAACGTGGCCATTTCGGCGTTACCAAAACAGAGGCGTTGGTAAAAAGGGACTACTGGTTCCGGGGAATGCGCGAGAAAGTGGAAAGGGTGGTGCGGAGTTGCATCGACTGTATCCTTGCGGAGAGAAAGCAAGGGAAGAAGGAAGGGTTGCTAAATACCATCGACAAGGGAGAATTGCCGTTCGACACGTATCACGTCGATCATATTGGACCGTTACCCACTACAAAGAAAAGCTACCGGCATATCTTCGTAGTGGTCGATGCTTTCACCAAGTTCGTCTGGTTGTACCCCACCAAATCAACGGGTTCTGCAGAGGTTATCAGCCGCTTGGAAAAACAGTCTGTTTGTTTCGGGAATCCGCGAAGGATCATCTCTGACCGTGGGACGGCGTTCACAGCTGGTGCTTTCGAGGACTATTGTAGCGAGGAAGGCATAGAGCACGTGCGAACTACAACTGGAATTCCGCGGGCCAATGGTCAGGTAGAAAGAGTAAACCGGATACTTATCCCGTTGTTGACGAAGTTATCTGCACCAACGCCAGGCGAGTGGTTCAAGCACCTGGAGAAAACTCAAAAATACCTCAACGCAACACCCAGCAGAAGCACTAGCGTTACTCCGTTCCAGTTGCTGTTTGGCACGCGGATGAGAATGCGGGACGATCCGCAGATGAGGCAGTTAGTTGAAGATGAATGGGTCGCAATGTTCCAGGAAGAACGGGATCAATTGCGTGAAATAGCAAAGAGACGGATCGAGGAGCTTCAAACCCGCAATAGACAAACGTTCAACAAGAGACGCAAGAAGGCGACAGTCTACAAAACAGGAGATCTGGTGGCGATCGAGAGGACGCAAGGCGGTCCTGGGTTAAAGCTGCATTCAAAGTTCCTTGGGCCGTACCGTGTGGTGAAAGTCCTGCGAAATGACCGTTACGTAGTGCAACGAGAAGGCGAACACGAGGGACCGCGCACGACTTCCACCGCAGCCGACCACATGAAGTGGTGGAACATTGGTGTTAGTGATGATAGTGAGAACAGTGATGAGCACATCTGAGGGCAGATGTGATTTGTCAGGAATGGCCGAGTGTAGTATCGTGGACAAAAGGCCTAAGATATCGGCCGAACCGTATACAATGTTGCGAGAACCGCGGTGTCGTTGGGTACAGCAATGTATCGTCGATCTTTTCAACTGAACAGTTTCGTCTAAAAGGCCTACGTGACCCTGGCCACGAGCGTTTTCAGGACACGTGCGCTATAGGGCGGGGAAAAAACAAAAGAGACGCTAAAGACAATGTCAGTTAAGACGCAGGCGAGAACGAACGCAAAAGGCGCGCAGTATGGGTTGAGAATCGAGAGCGTGCGAGTGCGGATGCCGAAGACGAGAGTTATAGAGAGTGATTTGAGCGGAATAAGACTTTTGTGTTTTAGTTCAAGTTGAACATTTATCGTTCTCTGTCCAATTAATCCTTGTTATTTTTATTTATCTTAATAAATAGTATTAGGAGAATTTTACAAATCTAAATTATCCTAATCCCATCCTTTTCCGATACTACAGTAGTAGTATATAACGTTATACGTTATATCGTTATAGTATATAACGTTATACGTTATATCGATATAGTATATAACGTTATACGTTATATCGTAGTAGTATATAACGTTATACGTTATATCGTTATATTATATAACGTTATACGTTATGCCGTAATAGTATATAACGTTATACGTTATATCGATATAGTATATAACGTTATACGTTATATCGATATAGTATATAACGTTATACGTTATATCGTCATAGTATATAACGTTATACGTTATATCGATATAGTATATAACGTTATACGTTATATCGTTATAGTATATAACGTTATACGTTATATCGTTATAGTATATAGCGTTATACGTTATATCGATATAGTATATAACGTTATACGTTATATCGTAGTAGTATATAACGTTATACGTTATATCGATATAGTATATAACGTTATACGTTATATCGATATAGTATATAACGTTATACGTTATATCGATATAGTATATAACGTTATACGTTATATCGTAGTAGTATATAACGTTATACGTTATATCGTTATAGTATATAACGTTATACGTTATATCGATATAGTATATAACGTTATACGTTATATCGTAGTAGTATATAACGTTATACGTTATATCGTTATATTATATAACGTTATACGTTATGCCGTAATAGTATATAACGTTATACGTTATATCGATATAGTATATAACGTTATACGT
This sequence comes from Bombus affinis, assembly GCF_024516045.1. Taxonomy (NCBI): domain Eukaryota; kingdom Metazoa; phylum Arthropoda; class Insecta; order Hymenoptera; family Apidae; genus Bombus; species Bombus affinis. Next base: position 15,154 of record NW_026109368.1, on the reverse strand, counting down.
TATATCGATATAGTATATAACGTTATACGTTATATCGTCATAGTATATAACGTTATACGTTATATCGATATAGTATATAACGTTATACGTTATATCGTTATAGTATATAACGTTATACGTTATATCGTTATAGTATATAGCGTTATACGTTATATCGATATAGTATATAACGTTATACGTTATATCGATATAGTATATAACGTTATACGTTATATCGTTATCGTATATAACGTTATACGTTATATCGTTATCGTATATAACGTTATACGTTATATCGTAATACTACATAACGTTAAACGATATATCGTTATAGTATATAACGTTATACGTTATATCGATATAGTATATAACGTTATACGTTATATCGATATAGTATATAACGTTATACGTTATGCCGTAATAGTATATAACGTTATACGTTATATCGATATAGTATATAACGTTATACGTTATATCGTAGTAGTATATAACGTTATACGTTATATCGTTATATTATATAACGTTATACGTTATGCCGTAATAGTATATAACGTTATACGTTATATCGATATAGTATATAACGTTATACGTTATATCGATATAGTATATAACGTTATACGTTATATCGTCATAGTATATAACGTTATACGTTATATCGATATAGTATATAACGTTATACGTTATATCGTTATAGTATATAACGTTATACGTTATATCGATATAGTATATAACGTTATACGTTATATCGATATAGTATATAACGTTATACGTTATATCGTCATAGTATATAACGTTATACGTTATATCGTAATAGTATATAACGTTGTACGTTATATCGTTATAGTATATAACGTTATACGTTATACCGTTATCGTACATAACGTTATACGTTATATCGATATAGCATATAACGTTATACGTTATATCGTTATCGTATATAACGTTATACGTTATATCGTAATACTACATAACGTTAAACGATATATCGTTATAGTATATAACGTTATACGTTATATCGATATAGTATATAACGTTATACGTTATATCGTAGTAGTATATAACGTTATACGTTATATCGATATAGTATATAACGTTATACGTTATATCGTTATAGTATATAACGTTATACGTTATATCGTAATAGTATATAACGCTATACGTTATATCGTTATATTATATAACGTTATACGTTATATCGTAATAGTATATAACGTTACACGTTATATCGATATAGTATATAACGTTATACCTTATATCGTTATCGTATATAACGTTATACGTTATATCGATATAGTATATAACGCTATACGTTATATCGTTATATTATATAACGTTATACGTTATATCGTAATAGTATATAACGTTATACGTTATATCGTTATCGTATATAACGTTATACGTTATATCGTTATGGTATATAACGTTATACGTTATATCGTTATCGTATATAACGTTATACGTTATATCGTAATTGTATATAACGTTATACGTTATATCGTAATAGTATATAACGTTATACGTTATATCGTTATAGTATATAACGTTATACGTTATACCCTTATCGTACATAACGTTATACGTTATATCGATATAGTATATAACGTTATACGTTATATCGTTATATTATATAACGTTATACGTTATATCGTAATAGTATATAACGTTATACGTTATATCGTTATAGTATATAACGTTATACGTTATATCGTTATCGTATATAACGTTATACGTTATATCGTAATACTACATAACGTTAAACGATATATCGTTATAGTATATAACGTTATACGTTATATCGAATAGTATATAACGTTATACGTTATATCGATATAGTATATAACCTTATACGTTATATCGTAGTAGTATATAACGTTATACGTTATATCGTTATATTATATAACGTTATACGTTATGCCGTAATAGTATATAACGTTATACGTTATATCGATATAGTATATAACGTTATACGTTATATCGATATAGTATATAACGTTATACGTTATATCGATATAGTATATAACGTTATACGTTATATCGTAGTAGTATATAACGTTATACGTTATATCGTTATAGTATATAACGTTATACGTTATATCGTTATCGTATATAACGTTATACGTTATATCGTTATCGTATATAACGTTATACGTTATATCGTAGTAGTATATAACGTTATACGTTATATCGATATAGCATATAACGTTATACGTTATATCGTTATAGTATATAACGTTATACGTTATATCGATATAGTATATAACGTAATACGTTATATCGATATAGTATATAACGTTATACGTTATATCGATATAGTATATAACGTTATACGTTATATCGTAGTAGTATATAACGTTATACGTTATATCGATATAGTATATAACGATATACGTTATATCGATATAGTATATAACGTTATACGTTATATCGTTATCGTATATAACGTTATACGTTATATCGTAATAGTATATAACGTTATACGTTATGCCGTAATAGTATATAACGTTATACGTTATATCGATATAGTATATAACGTTATACGTTATATCGATATAGTATATAACGTTATACGTTATATCGATATAGTATATAACGTTATACGTTATATCGTAGTAGTATATAACGTTATACGTTATATCGATATAGTATATAACGTTATACGTTATATCGATATAGCATATATCGTTATACGTTATATCGTTATAGTATATAACGTTATACGTTATATCGATATAGTATATAACGTAATACGTTATATCGATATAGTATATAACGTTATACGTTATATCGTTATCGTATATAACGTTATACGTTATATCGTAATACTACATAACGTTAAACGATATATCGTTATAGTATATAACGTTATACGTTATATCGATATAGTATATAACGTTATACGTTATATCGATATAGTATATAACGTTATACGTTATATCGTAGTAGTATATAACGTTATACGTTATATCGTTATATTATATAACGTTATACGTTATGCCGTAATAGTATATAACGTTATACGTTATATCGATATAGTATATAACGTTATACGTTATATCGATATAGTATATAACGTTATACGTTATATCGATATAGTATATAACGTTATACGTTATATCGTAGTAGTATATAACGTTATACGTTATATCGATATAGTATATAACGATATACGTTATATCGATATAGTATATAACGTTATACGTTATATCGTTATATTATATAACGTTATACGTTATGCCGTAATAGTATATAACGTTATACGTTATATCGATATAGTATATAACGTTATACGTTATATCGATATAGTATATAACGTTATACGTTATATCGTTATCGTATATAACGTTATACGTTATATCGTAATACTACATAACGTTAAACGATATATCGTTATAGTATATAACGTTATACGTTATATCGATATAGTATATAACGTTATACGTTATATCGATATAGTATATAACGTTATACGTTATATCGATATAGTATATAACGTTATACGTTATATCGATATAGTATATAACGTTATACGTTATATCGATATAGTATATAACGTTATACGTTATATCGTTATCGTATATAACGTTATACGTTATATCGCTATCGTATATAACGTTATACGTTATATCGTAATACTACATAACGTTAAACGATATAGCGTTATAGTATATAACGTTATACGTTATATCGATATAGTATATAACGTTGTACGTTATATCGATATAGTATATAACGTTATACGTTATATCGATATAGTATATAACGTTATACGTTATATCGATATAGTATATAACGTTATACGTTATATCGATATAGTATATAACGTTATACGTTATATCGTTATCGTATATAACGTTATACGTTATATCGTAATACTACATAACGTTAAACGATATATCGTTATAGTATATAACGTTATACGTTATATCGATATAGTATATAACGTTATACGTTATATCGATATAGTATATAACGTTATACGATATATCGTAGTAGTATATAACGTTATACGTTATATCGTTATATTATATAACGTTATACGTTATGCCGTAATAGTATATAACGTTATACGTTATATCGATATAGTATATAACGTTATACGTTATATCGATATAGTATATAACGTTATACGTTATATCGTCATAGTATATAACGTTATACGTTATATCGATATAGTATATAACGTTATACGTTATATCGTTATAGTATATAACGTTATACGTTATATCGTTATAGTATATAACGTTATACGTTATATCGATATAGTATATAACGTTATACGTTATATCGATATAGTATATAACGTTATACGTTATATCGTTATCGTATATAACGTTATACGTTATATCGTTATCGTATATAACGTTATACGTTATATCGTAATACTACATAACGTTAAACGATATATCGTTATAGTATATAACGTTATACGTTATATCGATATAGTATATAACGTTATACGTTATATCGATATAGTATATAACGTTATACGTTATATCGTAGTAGTATATAACGTTATACGTTATATCGTGATATTATATAACGTTATACGTTATGCCGTAATAGTATATAACGTTATACGTTATATCGATATAGTATATAACGTTATACGTTATATCGATATAGTATATAACGTTATACGTTATATCGTCATAGTATATAACGTTATACGTTATATCGTAATAGTATATAACGTTATACGTTATATCGTAATAGTATATAACGTTATACGTTATATCGTTATAGTATATAACGTTATACGTTATACCCTTATCGTACATAACGTTATACGTTATATCGATATAGTATATAACGTTATACGTTATATCGATATAGCATATAACGTTATACTTTATATCGATATAGTATATAACGTTATACGTTATATCGATATAGTATATAACGTTATACGTTATATCGTAGTAGTATATAACGTTATACGTTATATCGTGATATTATATAACGTTATACGTTATATCGTAATACTACATAACGTTAAACGATATATCGTTATAGTATATAACGTTATACGTTATATCGATATAGTATATAACGTTATACGTTATATCGATATAGTATATAACGTTATACGTTATATCGTTATCGTATATAACGTTATACGTTATATCGTAATACTACATAACGTTAAACGATATATCGTTATAGTATATAACGTTATACGTTATATCGATATAGTATATAACGTTATACGTTATATCGATATAGTATATAACCTTATACGTTATATCGTAGTAGTATATAACGTTATACGTTATATCGTTATATTATATAACGTTATACGTTATGCCGTAATAGTATATAACGTTATACGTTATATCGATATAGTATATAACGTTATACGTTATATCGATATAGTATAAAACGTTATACGTTATATCGATATAGTATATAACGTTATACGTTATATCGATATAGTATATAACGTTATACGTTATATCGTTATCGTATATAACGTTATACGTTATATCGTAATACTACATAACGTTAAACGATATATCGTTATAGTATATAACGTTATACGTTATATCGATATAGTATATAACGTTATACGTTATATCGATATAGTATATAACCTTATACGTTATATCGTAGTAGTATATAACGTTATACGTTATATCGTTATATTATATAACGTTATACGTTATGCCGTAATAGTATATAACGTTATACGTTATATCGATATAGTATATAACGTTATACGTTATATCGATATAGTATAAAACGTTATACGTTATATCGATATAGTATATAACGTTATACGTTATATCGTAGTAGTATATAACGTTATACGTTATATCGTTATAGTATATAACGTTATACGTTATATCGTTATCGTATATAACGTTATACGTTATATCGTTATCGTATATAACGTTATACGTTATATCGTCATAGTATATAACGTTATACGTTATATCGATATAGTATATAACGTTATACGTTATATCGTTATAGTATATAACGTTATACGTTATATCGTTATAGTATATAACGTTATACGTTATATCGATATAGTATATAACGTTATACGTTATATCGTTATCGTATATAACGTTATACGTTATATCGTAATACTACATAACGTTAAACGATATATCGTTATAGTATATAACGTTATACGTTATATCGATATAGTATATAACGTTATACGTTATATCGATATAGTATATAACGTTATACGTTATATCGTAGTAGTATATAACGTTATACGTTATATCGTTATATTATATAACGTTATACGTTATATCGATATAGTATAAAACGTTATACGTTATATCGATATAGTATATAACGTTATACGTTATATCGTAGTAGTATATAACGTTATACGTTATATCGTTATAGTATATAACGTTATACGTTATATCGATATAGTATATAACGTTATACGTTATATCGATATAGTATATAACGTTATACGTTATATCGTAGTAGTATATAACGTTATACGTTATATCGTTATAGTATATAACGTTATACGTTATATCGATATAGTATATAACGTTATACGTTATATCGTAGTAGTATATAACGTTATACGTTATATCGTTATATTATATAACGTTATACGTTATGCCGTAATAGTATATAACGTTATACGTTATATCGATATAGTATATAACGTTATACGTTATATCGATATAGTATATAACGTTATACGTTATATCGTCATAGTATATAACGTTATACGTTATATCGATATAGTATATAACGTTATACGTTATATCGATATAGTATATAACGTTATACGTTATATCGTAGTAGTATATAACGTTATACGTTATATCGATATAGTATATAACGTTATACGTTATATCGTAGTAGTATATAACGTTATACGTTATATCGTTATATTATATAACGTTATACGTTATGCCGTAATAGTATATAACGTTATACGTTATATCGATATAGCATATAACGTTATACGTTATATCGTTATCGTATATAACGTTATACGTTATATCGTAATACTACATAACGTTAAACGATATATCGTTATAGTATATAACGTTATACGTTATATCGTTATAGTATATAACGTTATACGTTATATCGTAATAGTATATAACGCTATACGTTATATCGTTATATTATATAACGTTATACGTTATATCGTAATAGTATATAACGTTACACGTTATATCGATATAGTATATAACGTTATACCTTATATCGTTATCGTATATAACGTTATACGTTATATCGATATAGTATATAACGCTATACGTTATATCGTTATATTATATAACGTTATACGTTATATCGTAATAGTATATAACGTTATACGTTATATCGTTATCGTATATAACGTTATACGTTATATCGTTATGGTATATAACGTTATACGTTATATCGTTATCGTATATAACGTTATACGTTATATCGTAATAGTATATAACGTTATACGTTATATCGTAATAGTATATAACGTTATACGTTATATCGTTATAGTATATAACGTTATACGTTATACCCTTATCGTACATAACGTTATACGTTATATCGATATAGTATATAACGTTATACGTTATATCGTTATATTATATAACGTTATACGTTATATCGTAATAGTATATAACGTTATACGTTATATCGTTATAGTATATAACGTTATACGTTATATCGTTATCGTATATAACGTTATACGTTATATCGTAATACTACATAACGTTAAACGATATATCGTTATAGTATATAACGTTATACGTTATATCGTAATACTACATAACGTTAAACGATATATCGTTATAGTATATAACGTTATACGTTATATCGAATAGTATATAACGTTATACGTTATATCGATATAGTATATAACCTTATACGTTATATCGTAGTAGTATATAACGTTATACGTTATATCGTTATATTATATAACGTTATACGTTATGCCGTAATAGTATATAACGTTATACGTTATATCGATATAGTATATAACGTTATACGTTATATCGATATAGTATATAACGTTATACGTTATATCGATATAGTATATAACGTTATACGTTATATCGTAGTAGTATATAACGTTATACGTTATATCGTTATAGTATATAACGTTATACGTTATATCGTTATCGTATATAACGTTATACGTTATATCGTTATCGTATATAACGTTATACGTTATATCGTAGTAGTATATAACGTTATACGTTATATCGATATAGCATATAACGTTATACGTTATATCGTTATAGTATATAACGTTATACGTTATATCGATATAGTATATAACGTAATACGTTATATCGATATAGTATATAACGTTATACGTTATATCGATATAGTATATAACGTTATACGTTATATCGTAGTAGTATATAACGTTATACGTTATATCGATATAGTATATAACGATATACGTTATATCGATATAGTATATAACGTTATACGTTATATCGTTATCGTATATAACGTTATACGTTATATCGTAATAGTATATAACGTTATACGTTATGCCGTAATAGTATATAACGTTATACGTTATATCGATATAGTATATAACGTTATACGTTATATCGATATAGTATATAACGTTATACGTTATATCGATATAGTATATAACGTTATACGTTATATCGTAGTAGTATATAACGTTATACGTTATATCGATATAGTATATAACGTTATACGTTATATCGATATAGCATATATCGTTATACGTTATATCGTTATAGTATATAACGTTATACGTTATATCGATATAGTATATAACGTAATACGTTATATCGATATAGTATATAACGTTATACGTTATATCGTTATCGTATATAACGTTATACGTTATATCGTAATACTACATAACGTTAAACGATATATCGTTATAGTATATAACGTTATACGTTATATCGATATAGTATATAACGTTATACGTTATATCGATATAGTATATAACGTTATACGTTATATCGTAGTAGTATATAACGTTATACGTTATATCGTTATATTATATAACGTTATACGTTATGCCGTAATAGTATATAACGTTATACGTTATATCGATATAGTATATAACGTTATACGTTATATCGATATAGTATATAACGTTATACGTTATATCTATATAGTATATAACGTTATACGTTATATCGTAGTAGTATATAACGTTATACGTTATATCGATATAGTATATAACGTTATACGTTATATCGATATAGTATATAACGTTATACGTTATATCGTTATATTATATAACGTTATACGTTATGCCGTAATAGTATATAACGTTATACGTTATATCGATATAGTATATAACGTTATACGTTATATCGATATAGTATATAACGTTATACGTTATATCGTTATCGTATATAACGTTATACGTTATATCGTAATACTACATAACGTTAAACGATATATCGTTATAGTATATAACGTTATACGTTATATCGATATAGTATATAACGTTATACGTTATATCGATATAGTATATAACGTTATACGTTATATCGTTATCGTATATAACGTTATACGTTATATCGTTATCGTATATAACGTTATACGTTATATCGTAATACTACATAACGTTAAACGATATATCGTTATAGTATATAACGTTATACGTTATATCGTAGTAGTATATAACGTTATACGTTATATCGATATAGCATATAACGTTATACGTTATATCGATATAGCATATAACGTTATACGTTATATCGTTACAGTATATAACGTTATACGTTATATCGTAGTAGTATATAACGTTATACGTTATATCGTTATAGTATATAACGTTATACGTTATACCGTTATCGTATATAACGTTATACGTTATATCGTTATCGTATATAACCTTATACGTTATATCGTAGTAGTATATAACGGTATACGTTATATCGATATAGTATATAACGATATACGTTATATCGATATAGTATATAACGTTATACGTTATATCGTTATCGTATATAACGTTATACGTTATATCGTAATAGTATATAACATTATACGTTATATCGATATAGTATATAACGTTATACGTTATATCGTTATCGTATATAACATTATACGTTATATCGTAATACTACATAACGTTAAACGATATATCGTTATAGTATATAACGTTATACGTTATATCGATATAGTATATAACGTTATACGTTATATCGATATAGTATATAACGTTATACGTTATTTCGTAGTAGTATATAACGTTATACGTTATATCGTTATATTATATAACGTTATACGTTATGCCGTAATAGTATATAACGTTATACGTTATATCGATATAGTATATAACGTTATACGTTATATCGATATAGTATATAACGTAATACGTTATATCGTAGTAGTATATAACGTTATACGTTATATCGATATAGTATATAACGTTATACGTTATATCGATATAGTATATAACGTTATACGTTATATCGATATAGTATATAACGTTATACGTTATATCGTAGTAGTATATAACGTTATACGTTATATCGTTATAGTATATAACGTTATACGTTATATCGATATAGTATATAACGTTATACGTTATATCGTAGTAGTATATAACGTTATACGTTATATCGTTATATTATATAACGTTATACGTTATGCCGTAATAGTATATAACGTTATACGTTATATCGATATAGTATATAACGTTATACGTTATATCGATATAGTATATAACGTTATACGTTATATCGTCATAGTATATAACGTTATACGTTATATCGATATAGTATATAACGTTATACGTTATATCGTTATAGTATATAACGTTATACGTTATATCGTTATAGTATATAGCGTTATACGTTATATCGATATAGTATATAACGTTATACGTTATATCGTAGTAGTATATAACGTTATACGTTATATCGATATAGTATATAACGTTATACGTTATATCGATATAGTATATAACGTTATACGTTATATCGATATAGTATATAACGTTATACGTTATATCGTAGTAGTATATAACGTTATACGTTATATCGTTATAGTATATAACGTTATACGTTATATCGATATAGTATATAACGTTATACGTTATATCGTAGTAGTATATAACGTTATACGTTATATCGTTATATTATATAACGTTATACGTTATGCCGTAATAGTATATAACGTTATACGTTATATCGATATAGTATATAACGTTATACGTTATATCGATATAGTATATAACGTTATACGTTATATCGTCATAGTATATAACGTTATACGTTATATCGATATAGTATATAACGTTATACGTTATATCGTTATAGTATATAACGTTATACGTTATATCGTTATAGTATATAGCGTTATACGTTATATCGATATAGTATATAACGTTATACGTTATATCGATATAGTATATAACGTTATACGTTATATCGTTATCGTATATAACGTTATACGTTATATCGTTATCGTATATAACGTTATACGTTATATCGTAATACTACATAACGTTAAACGATATATCGTTATAGTATATAACGTTATACGTTATATCGATATAGTATATAACGTTATACGTTATATCGATATAGTATATAACGTTATACGTTATATCGTAGTAGTATATAACGTTATACGTTATATCGTGATATTATATAACGTTATACGTTATGCCGTAATAGTATATAACGTTATACGTTATATCGATATAGTATATAACGTTATACGTTATATCGATATAGTATATAACGTTATACGTTATATCGTCATAGTATATAACGTTATACGTTATATCGTAATAGTATATAACGTTGTACGTTATATCGTTATAGTATATAACGTTATACGTTATACCGTTATCGTACATAACGTTATACGTTATATCGATATAGCATATAACGTTATACGTTATATCGTTATCGTATATAACGTTATACGTTATATCGTAATACTACATAACGTTAAACGATATATCGTTATAGTATATAACGTTATACGTTATATCGATATAGTATATAACGTTATACGTTATATCGTAGTAGTATATAACGTTATACGTTATATCGATATAGTATATAACGTTATACGTTATATCGTTATAGTATATAACGTTATACGTTATATCGTAATAGTATATAACGCTATACGTTATATCGTTATATTATATAACGTTATACGTTATATCGTAATAGTATATAACGTTACACGTTATATCGATATAGTATATAACGTTATACCTTATATCGTTATCGTATATAACGTTATACGTTATATCGATATAGTATATAACGCTATACGTTATATCGTTATATTATATAACGTTATACGTTATATCGTAATAGTATATAACGTTATACGTTATATCGTTATCGTATATAACGTTATACGTTATATCGTTATGGTATATAACGTTATACGTTATATCGTTATCGTATATAACGTTATACGTTATATCGTAATTGTATATAACGTTATACGTTATATCGTAATAGTATATAACGTTATACGTTATATCGTTATAGTATATAACGTTATACGTTATACCCTTATCGTACATAACGTTATACGTTATATCGATATAGTATATAACGTTATACGTTATATCGTTATATTATATAACGTTATACGTTATATCGTAATAGTATATAACGTTATACGTTATATCGTTATAGTATATAACGTTATACGTTATATCGTTATCGTATATAACGTTATACGTTATATCGTAATACTACATAACGTTAAACGATATATCGTTATAGTATATAACGTTATACGTTATATCGTAATACTACATAACGTTAAACGATATATCGTTATAGTATATAACGTTATACGTTATATCGAATAGTATATAACGTTATACGTTATATCGATATAGTATATAACCTTATACGTTATATCGTAGTAGTATATAACGTTATACGTTATATCGTTATATTATATAACGTTATACGTTATGCCGTAATAGTATATAACGTTATACGTTATATCGATATAGTATATAACGTTATACGTTATATCGATATAGTATATAACGTTATACGTTATATCGATATAGTATATAACGTTATACGTTATATCGTAGTAGTATATAACGTTATACGTTATATCGTTATAGTATATAACGTTATACGTTATATCGTTATCGTATATAACGTTATACGTTATATCGTTATCGTATATAACGTTATACGTTATATCGTAGTAGTATATAACGTTATACGTTATATCGATATAGCATATAACGTTATACGTTATATCGTTATAGTATATAACGTTATACGTTATATCGATATAGTATATAACGTAATACGTTATATCGATATAGTATATAACGTTATACGTTATATCGATATAGTATATAACGTTATACGTTATATCGTAGTAGTATATAACGTTATACGTTATATCGATATAGTATATAACGATATACGTTATATCGATATAGTATATAACGTTATACGTTATATCGTTATCGTATATAACGTTATACGTTATATCGTAATAGTATATAACGTTATACGTTATGCCGTAATAGTATATAACGTTATACGTTATATCGATATAGTATATAACGTTATACGTTATATCGATATAGTATATAACGTTATACGTTATATCGATATAGTATATAACGTTATACGTTATATCGATATAGTATATAACGTTATACGTTATATCGTAGTAGTATATAACGTTATACGTTATATCGATATAGTATATAACGTTATACGTTATATCGATATAGCATATATCGTTATACGTTATATCGTTATAGTATATAACGTTATACGTTATATCGATATAGTATATAACGTAATACGTTATATCGATATAGTATATAACGTTATACGTTATATCGTTATCGTATATAACGTTATACGTTATATCGTAATACTACATAACGTTAAACGATATATCGTTATAGTATATAACGTTATACGTTATATCGATATAGTATATAACGTTATACGTTATATCGATATAGTATATAACGTTATACGTTATATCGTAGTAGTATATAACGTTATACGTTATATCGTTATATTATATAACGTTATACGTTATGCCGTAATAGTATATAACGTTATACGTTATATCGATATAGTATATAACGTTATACGTTATATCGATATAGTATATAACGTTATACGTTATATCGATATAGTATATAACGTTATACGTTATATCGTAGTAGTATATAACGTTATACGTTATATCGATATAGTATATAACGATATACGTTATATCGATATAGTATATAACGTTATACGTTATATCGTTATATTATATAACGTTATACGTTATGCCGTAATAGTATATAACGTTATACGTTATATCGATATAGTATATAACGTTATACGTTATATCGATATAGTATATAACGTTATACGTTATATCGTTATCGTATATAACGTTATACGTTATATCGTAATACTACATAACGTTAAACGATATATCGTTATAGTATATAACGTTATACGTTATATCGATATAGTATATAACGTTATACGTTATATCGATATAGTATATAACGTTATACGTTATATCGATATAGTATATAACGTTATACGTTATATCGATATAGTATATAACGTTATACGTTATATCGATATAGTATATAACGTTATACGTTATATCGTTATCGTATATAACGTTATACGTTATATCGCTATCGTATATAACGTTATACGTTATATCGTAATACTACATAACGTTAAACGATATAGCGTTATAGTATATAACGTTATACGTTATATCGATATAGTATATAACGTTGTACGTTATATCGATATAGTATATAACGTTATACGTTATATCGATATAGTATATAACGTTATACGTTATATCGATATAGTATATAACGTTATACGTTATATCGATATAGTATATAACGTTATACGTTATATCGTTATCGTATATAACGTTATACGTTATATCGTAATACTACATAACGTTAAACGATATATCGTTATAGTATATAACGTTATACGTTATATCGATATAGTATATAACGTTATACGTTATATCGATATAGTATATAACGTTATACGTTATATCGTAGTAGTATATAACGTTATACGTTATATCGTTATATTATATAACGTTATACGTTATGCCGTAATAGTATATAACGTTATACGTTATATCGATATAGTATATAACGTTATACGTTATATCGATATAGTATATAACGTTATACGTTATATCGTCATAGTATATAACGTTATACGTTATATCG
>NW_026109367.1:0-45085 GCF_024516045.1 Bombus affinis | reverse complement strand
TAGTGATGCAATATATCGTTATACGTCATATAGTGATGCAATATAACGTTATACGTCCTATAGTAATACAATACATGGTTATACGTTATAGCGTAATTGTATATAACGTTATGCGTCATATAGTGATGCAACATATCGTTATACGTTGTGGCGTAATAGCATATATCGTTATACGTCACATAGTGATGCAATATATCGTTATAACTTATAGCGTAATAGTGTGTTACGTTATACGGTATACAGTGATGCAATATAACGTTATACGGCATATAGTGATGCAATATAACGTTATGCGTTATTACGTATTATAATATAACGTTATACGTCATATAGTGACGCAGTATAACGTTATACGTTGTGGCGTAATAGCATATATCGTTATACGTCACATAGTGATGCAATATATCGTTATACCTTATAGCGCAATAGTGTATAACGTCATACGTCTTATAGTGATGCAGTATAACGTTATACGTCCTACGGTGATACGACATAACGTTTATACGTTATTGCGTAATAGTATATAACGTTATACGTCACATAGTGATGCAATATAACGTTATGCGGCATATAGTGATGCAATATAACGTTATACGTCACATAGTGATGCAGTACATCGTTATAACTTATAGCGTAATAGTATATAACGTTATACGTCTTATAGTGATGCAATATATCGTTATGCGATATTACGATTAGTATATAACGTTATACGTTATATAGTGATGCAATATACCGTTATACGGCATATAGTGATGCAATATAACGTAATACGTTATAACGTAATAGCATATAACGTTATACGTCACATAGTGATGCAATATAACGTTATGCGGCATATAGAGGATGCAATATAACGTTATACGTCATATAGTGACGCAATATAACGTTATACTTCATATAGTGATGCAATATATCGTTATACCTTATAGCGTAATAGTATAGAACGTTATACGTTATATAGTGATGCAATATAACGTTATACGTTATAATGTAATAGTATGTAACGTTATACGTCATATAGTGATGCAATATAACGTTATACGTCCTATAGTAATACAATACATGGTTATACGTTATAGCGTAATTGTATATAACGTTATGCGTCATATAGTGATACAACATATCGTTATACGCTGTGGCGTAATAGCATATATCGTTATACGTCACATAGTGATGCAATATATCGTTATAGGTCATATAGTGATGCAACATACCGTTATACGGCATATAGTGATGCAATATAACGTTATACGTTATAACGTCATAGTATATAACGTTATACGTCATAGAGTGATGCAATATAACGTTATACGTTATAATGTAATAGTATATAATGTTATACGTCATATAGTGATGCAATATAACGTTATACGTCCTATAGTAATACAATACATAGTTATACGTTATATCGTAATTGTATATAACGTTATGCGTCATATAGTGATGCAATATAACGTTATGCGTTATAACGTAATAGTATATAACGTTATACGTCATAGAGTGATGCAACATAACGTTATACGTTATAACGTAATATAAAGTTATACGTTATATAGTGATGCGATATAACGTTATACGTCAAATAGTGATGCAATATAACGTTATACGCTGTGGCGTAATAGCATATATCGTTATACGTCACATAATGATGCAATATATCGTTATACCGTATAGCGTAATAGTGTATAACGTTATACGGCGTATAGTGACGCAATATAACGTTATACGTCACATAGTGATGCAGTACATCGTTATAACTTATAGCGTAATAGTATATAACGTTATACGTTATATAGTGATGCAGTATAACGTTATAAGTTGTGGCGTAATAGCATATATCGTTATACGTCACATAGTGATGCAATATATCGTTATACGTCATATAGTGATGCAATATACCGTTATACGGCATATAGTGATGCAATATAACGTTATACGTTATAACGTCATAGTATATAACGTTATACGTCTTAGAGTGATGCAATATAACGTTATACGTTATAATGTAATAGTATGTAACGTTATACGTCATATAGTGATGCAATATAACGTTATACGTCCAATAGTAATACAATACATAGTTATACGTTATAGCCTAATTGTATATAACGTTATGCGTCATATAGTGATGTAATGTAACGTTATGCGTTATAACGTAATAGTATATAAAGTTATACGTCCTATAGTAATTCGATATAACGTTTTACGTTATAACGTAATAGTATATAACGTTATACGTCGTATAGTGATGCAATATATCGTTATGCGTTATTACGATTAGTATATAACGTTATACGTTATATAGTGATGCAGTATAACGTTATAAGTTGTGGCGTAATAGCATATATCGTTATACGTCACATAGTGATGCAATATATTGTTATACGTCATATAGTGATGCAATATACCGTTATACGGCATATAGTGATGCAATATAACGTAATACGTTATAACGTAATAGCATATAACGTTATACGTCATAGAGTGATGCAATATAACGTTATACGTTATAATGTAATAGTATGTAACGTTATACGTCATATAGTGATGCTATATAACGTTATACGTCCTATAGTAATACAATACATAGTTATACGTTATAGCGTAATTGTATATAACGTTATGCGTCATATAGTGATTCAATATAACGTTATTCGTCATATAGTGATGCAATATAACGTTATGCGTTTATAACGTAATAGTATATAACGTTATACGTCCTATAGTAATTCGATATAACGTTTTACGTTATAACGTAATAGTATATAACGTTATACGTCATAGAGTGATGCAATATAACGTTATACGTTATAACGTAATATAAAGTTATAGATCATATAGTGATGCTATATAACGTTATACGTCACATAGTGTTGCAGTACATCGTTATAACTTATAGCGTAATGGTATATAACGTTATACGTCATAGAGTGATGCAATGTAATGTTATTCCTTCATAACGAATTAGTATATAAAGTTATACGTCATACTGTGATGCAATATAACGTTATAGGGCATATAGTTATGCAATTTAACGTTATACGTCCTATAGTGATGCAATATATATTTATAACTTGTAGCGCAATAGTATATAACGTTATACGTCATATAGTGACGCAATATTACGTTGTGCGGCATATAGTGATGCAATATAACGTTATACGTCATATGGTGATGCAATATATCGTTATACCTTATAGCATAATAGTATAGAACGTTATACGTCATAGAGTGATGCAATATAACGTTATACGTTATAACGTAATATAAAGTTATACATCATATAGTGATGCAATATAACGTTATACGTCACATAGTGTTGCAGTACATCGTTATAACTTATAGCGTAATGGTATATAACGTTATACATCATATAGTGATGCAATATAACGTTATACGTCCTATAGTGGTGCAATATAACGTTATACGTCACATAGTGTTGCAGTACATCGTTATAACTTATAGCGTAATGGTATATAACGTTATACGTCATAGAGTGATGCTATATAACGTTATACGTCACATAGTGTTGCAGTACATCGTTATAACTTATAGCGTAATGGTATATAACGTTATACGTCATAGAGTGATGCTATATAACGTTATACGTCACATAGTGTTGCAGTACATCGTTATAACTTATAGCGTAATGGTATATAACGTTATACGTCATAGAGTGATGCAATATAATGTTATTCCTTCATAACGAAATAGTATATAAAGTTATACGTCATACTGTGATGCAATATAACGTTATACGGCATATAGTGATGCAATATAACGCTATACGTCATATAGTGATGCAATATATCGTTATACCTTATAGCGTAATAGTATATAACGTTATACGTCATAGAGTGATGCAATATAACGTTATACGTTATAACGTAATAGTATATAACGTAATACGTCATACTGTGATGCAATATAACGTTATACGGCATATAGTGATGCAATATAACGCTATACGTCATATAGTGATGCAATATATCGTTATACCTTATAGCGTAATAGTATATAACGTAATACGTCATAGAGTGACGCAATATAACGTTATACGTTATAACGTAATAGCATATAACGTTATACGTCATATAGTGATGCAATATACCGTTATACGGCATATAGTGATGCAGTATAACGCTATACAGAATATAGTGATGCAATATAACGTTATACGTTATATCGTAATAGTATATATCGTTATACGTCACATAATGATGGAATATATCGTTATACCGTATAGCGTAATAGTGTATAACGTTATACGGCGTATAGTGACGCAATATAACGTTATACGTCACATAGTGATGCAGTACATCGTTATAACTTATAGCGTAATAGTATATAACGTTATACGTCTTATAGTGATGCAATATATCGTTATGCGATATTACGATTAGTATATAACGTTATACGTTATATAGTGATGCAGTATAACGTTATGAGTTGTGGCGTAATAGCATATATCGTTAAACGTCACATAGTGATGCAACATATCGTTATACGTCATATAGTGATGCAATTTACCGTTATACGGCATATAGTGATGCAATATAACGTTATACGTTATAACGTAATATAAAGTTATAGATCATATAGTGATGCTATATAACGTTATACGTCACATAGTGTTGCAGTACATCGTTATAACTTATAGCGTAATGGTATATAACGTTATACGTCATAGAGTGATGCAATGTAATGTTATTCCTTCATAACGAATTAGTATATAAAGTTATACGTCATACTGTGATGCAATATAACGTTATAGGGCATATAGTTATGCAATTTAACGTTATACGTCCTATAGTGATGCAATATATATTTATAACTTGTAGCGCAATAGTATATAACGTTATACGTCATATAGTGATGCAATATTACGTTGTGCGGCATATAGTGATGCAAAATAACGTTATACGTCATATGGTGATGCAATATATCGTTATACCTTATAGCATAATAGTATAGAACGTTATACGTCATAGAGTGATGCAATATAACGTTATACGTCCTATAGTGATGCAATATAACGTTATACGTCACATAGTGTTGCAGTACATCGTTATAACTTATAGCGTAATGGTATATAACGTTATACGTCATAGAGTGATGCAATATAATGTTATTCCTTCATAACGAAATAGTATATAACGTTATACGTCACATGGGGATGGAATATATCGTTATACCTTATAGCATAATAGTACAGAACCTTATACGTCATATAGTGATGCAATATAACGTTATACGTTATATCGTAATAGTATATAACGTTATACGTCATATAGTGATGCTATATAACGTTATACGTCACATAGTGTTGCAGTACATCGTTATAACTTATAGCGTAATGGTATATAACGTTATACGTCATAGAGTGATGCAATATAATGTTATTCCTTCATAACGAAATAGTATATAAAGTTATACGTCATACTGTGATGCAATATAACGTTATACGGCATATAGTGATGCAATATAACGCTATACGTCATATAGTGATGCAATATATCGTTATACCTTATAGCGTAATAGTATATAACGTCATACGTCATAGAGTGATGCAATATAACGTTATACGTTATAACGTAATATAAAGTTATACGTTATATAGTGATGCGATATAACGTTATACGTCAAATAGTGATGCAATATAACGTTATATGTTATAACGTAATAGTATATAACGTAATATTTCATAGAGTGATGCAATATAACGTTATATGTTATAACGTAATAGTATATAACGTAATACGTCATAGAGTGATGCAATATAACGTTATATGTCATATAGTGATGCAATATAACGTTAAGCGTTATAACGTAATAGTACATAACGTTGTACGTCCTATAGTAATTCGATATAACGTTTTACGTTATAACGTAATAGCATATAACGTTATACGTCTTAGAGTGGTGCAATATAACGTTATACGTCATAATGTAATAGTATGTTACGTTATACGTCATATAGTGATGCAATATAACGTTATACGTCCTATAGTAATACAATACATAGTTATACGTTATAGCCTAATTGTATATAACGTTATGCGTCATATAGTGATGTAATGTAACGTTATGCGTTATAACGTAATAGTATATAAAGTTATACGTCCTATAGTAATTCGATAAAACGTTTTACGTTATAACGTAATAGTATATAACGTTATACGTCTTGTAGTGATGCAATATATCGTTATGCGTTATTACGATTAGTATATAACGTTATACGTTATATAGTGATGCAGTATAACGTTATAAGTTGTGGCGTAATAGCATATATCGTCATACGTCACATAGTGATGCAATATATCGTTATACGTCACATAGTGATGCAGTACATCGTTATAACTTATAGCGTAATAGTATATAACGTTATACGTTATATAGTGATGCAGTATAACGTTATAAGTTGTGGCGTAATAGCAAATATCGTTATACGTCACATAGTGATGCAATATATCGTTATACGTCATATAGTGATGCAATATACCGTTATACGGCATATAGTGATGCAATATAACGTTATACGTTATAAGGTAATAGTATATAACGTTCTACGTCATAGAGTGGTGCAATATAACGTTGTACGTTATAATGTAATAGTATGTAACGTTATACGTCATATAGTGATGCAATATAACGTTATACGTCCTATAGTAATACAATACATGGTTATACGTTATAGCGTAATTGTATATAACGTTATGCGTCCTATAGTGATGCAACATATCGTTATACGTTGTGGCGTAATAGCATATATCGTTATACGTCACATAGTGATGCAATATATCGTTATACCTTATAGCGTAATAGTGTGTTACGTTATACGGTATACAGTGATGCAATATAACGTTATACGGCATATAGTGATGCAATATAACGTTATGCGTTATTACGTATTATTATATAACGTTATACGTCATATAGTGACGCAGTATAACGTTATACGTTGTGGCGTAATAGCATATATCGTTATACGTCACATAGTGATGCAATATATCGTTATACCTTATAGCGCAATAGTGTATAACGTCATACGTCTTATAGTGATGCAGTATAACGTTATACGTCCTACGGTGATACGACATAACGTTATACGTTATTGCGTAATAGTATATAACGTTATACGTCACATAGTGATGCAATATAACGTTATGCGGCATATAGTGATGCAATATAACGTTATACGTCATATAGTGATGCAATATAACGTTATACTTCATATAGTGATGCAATATATCGTTATACCTTATAGCGTAATAGTATGTAACGTTATACGTTATATAGTGATGCAATATAACGTTATACGTTATAATGTAGTAGTATGTAACGTTATACGTCATATAGTGATGCAATATAACGTTATAAGTCCTATAGTAATACAATACGTAGTTATACGTTATAGCGCAATTGTATATAACGTTTTGCGTCATATAGTGATGTAATATAACGTTATGCGTTATAACGTAATAGTATATAACGTTATACGTCCTATAGTAATTCGATATAACGTTTTACGTTATAACGTAATAGTATATAACGTTATACGTCTTATAGTGTTGCAATATATCGTTATGCGATTTTACGATTAGTATATAACGTTATACGTTATATAGTGATGCAGTATAACGTTATAAGTTGTGGCGTAATAGCATATATCGTTATACGTCACATAGTGATGCAATATATCGTTATACGTCATATACTTATGCAATATACCGTTATACGACATATAGTGATGCAATATAACGTTATACGTTATAACGTAATAGTATATAACGTTCTACGTCATAGAGTGATGCAATATAACGTTATACGTTATAATGTAATAGTATGTAACGTTATACGTCATATAGTGATGCAATATAACGTTATACGTCCTATAGTAATACAACACATAGTTATACGTTATAGCGTAATTGTATATAACGTTATGCGTCATATAGTGATGCAATATAACGTTATACGTCATATAGTGATGCAATATAACGTTATGCGTTATAACGTAATAGTATATAACGTTATACGTCCTATAGTAATTCGATATAACGTTTTACGTTATAACGTAATAGTATATAACGTTATACGTCATAGAGTGATGCAATATAACGTTATACGTTATAACGTAATATAAAGTTATACATCATATAGTGATGCTATATAACGTTATACGTCACATAGTGTTGCAGTACATCGTTATAACTTATAGTGTAATGGTCTATAACGTTATACGTCATAGAGTGAGGCAATATAATGTTATTCCTTCATAACGAAATAGTATATAAAGTTATACGTCATACTGTGATGCAATATAACGTTATAGGGCATATAGTTGTGCAATATAACGTTATACGTCCTATAGTGATGCAATATATCGTTATAACTTGTAGCGCAATTGTATATAACGTTATACGTCATATAGTGATGCAATATAACGTTATGCGGCATATAGTGATGCAATATAACGTTATACGTCATATAGTGATGCAATATAACGTTATACGTTATATCGTAATAGTATATAACGTTATACGTCATATAGTGATGCAATATAACGTTATACGTCACATGGTGATGCAATATATCGTTATACCTTATAGCATAATAGTATAGAACGTTATACGTCATAGAGTGATGCAATATAACGTTATACGTTATAACGTAATATAAAGTTATACATCATATAGTGATGCAATATATCGTTATACGTCACATAGTGATGCAGTACATCGTTATAACTTATAGCGTAATAGTATATAACGTTATACGTTATATAGTGATGCAGTATAACGTTATAAGTTGTGGCGTAATAGCAAATATCGTTATACGTCACATAGTGATGCAATATATCGTTATACGTCATATAGTGATGCAATATACCGTTATACGGCATATAGTGATGCAATATAACGTTATACGTTATAAGGTAATAGTATATAACGTTCTACGTCATTGAGTGGTGCAATATAACGTTGTACGTTATAATGTAATAGTATGTAACGTTATACGTCATATAGAGATGCAATATAACGTTATACGTCCTATAGTAATACAATACATGGTTATACGTTATAGCGTAATTGTATATAACGTTATGCGTCATATAGTGATGCAACATATCGTTATACGTTGTGGCGTAATAGCATATATCGTTATACGTCACATAGTGTTGCAATATATCGTTATAACTTATAGCGTAATAGTGTGTTACGTTATACGGTATACAGTGATGCAATATAACGTTATACGGCATATAGTGATGCAATATAACGTTATGCGTTATTACGTATTATTATATAACGTTATACGTCATATAGTGACGCAGTATAACGTTATACGTTGTGGCGTAATAGCATATATCGTTATACGTCACATAGTGATGCAATATATCGTTATACCTTATAGCGCAATAGTGTATAACGTCATACGTCTTATAGTGATGCAGTATAACGTTATACGTCCTACGGTGATACGACATAACGTTATACGTTATTGCGTAATAGTATATAACGTTATACGTCACATAGTGATGCAATATAACGTTATGCGGCATATAGTGATGCAATATAACGTTATACGTCACATAGTGATGCAGTACATCGTTATAACTTATAGCGTAATAGTATATAACGTTATACGTCTTATAGTGATGCAATATATCGTTATGCGATATTACGATTAGTATATAACGTTATACGTTATATAGTGATGCAATATACCGTTATACGGCATATAGTGATGCAATATAACGTAATACGTTATAACGTAATAGCATATAACGTTATACGTCACATAGTGATGCAATATAACGTTATGCGGCATATAGAGGATGCAATATAACGTTATACGTCATATAGTGACGCAATATAACGTTATACTTCATATAGTGATGCAATATATCGTTATACCTTATAGCGTAATAGTATAGAACGTTATACGTTATATAGTGATGCAATATAACGTTATACGTTATAATGTAATAGTATGTAACGTTATACGTCATATAGTGATGCAATATAACGTTATACGTCCTATAGTAATACAATACATGGTTATACGTTATAGCGTAATTGTATATAACGTTATGCGTCATATAGTGATACAACATATCGTTATACGCTGTGGCGTAATAGCATATATCGTTATACGTCACATAGTGATGCAATATATCGTTATAGGTCATATAGTGATGCAATATACCGTTATACGGCATATAGTGATGCAATATAACGTTATACGTTATAACGTCATAGTATATAACGTTATACGTCATAGAGTGATGCAATATAACGTTATACGTTATAATGTAATAGTATATAATGTTATACGTCATATAGTGATGCAATATAACGTTATACGTCCTATAGTAATACAATACATAGTTATACGTTATATCGTAATTGTATATAACGTTATGCGTCATATAGTGATGTAATATAACGTTATGCGTTATAAAGTAATAGTATATAACGTTATACGTCATAGAGTGATGCAACATAACGTTATACGTTATAACGTAATATAAAGTTATACGTTATATAGTGATGCGATATAACGTTATACGTCAAATAGTGATGCAATATAACGTTATACGCTGTGGCGTAATAGCATATATCGTTATACGTCACATAATGATGCAATATATCGTTATACCGTATAGCGTAATAGTGTATAACGTTATACGGCGTATAGTGACGCAATATAACGTTATACGTCACATAGTGATGCAGTACATCGTTATAACTTATAGCGTAATAGTATATAACGTTATACGTTATATAGTGATGCAGTATAACGTTATAAGTTGTGGCGTAATAGCATATATCGTTATACGTCACATAGTGATGCAATATATCGTTATACGTCATATAGTGATGCAATATACCGTTATACGGCATATAGTGATGCAATATAACGTTATACGTTATAACGTCATAGTATATAACGTTATACGTCTTAGAGTGATGCAATATAACGTTATACGTTATAATGTAATAGTATGTAACGTTATACGTCATATAGTGATGCAATATAACGTTATACGTCCAATAGTAATACAATACATAGTTATACGTTATAGCCTAATTGTATATAACGTTATGCGTCATATAGTGATGTAATGTAACGTTATGCGTTATAACGTAATAGTAAATAAAGTTATACGTCCTATAGTAATTCGATATAACGTTTTACGTTATAACGTCATAGTATATAACGTTATACGTCATAGAGTGATGCAATATAACGTTATACGTCCTATAGTAATACAATACATAGTTATAAATTATAACGTAATTGTATATAACGTAATGCGTCATATAGTGATGCAATATAACGTTATACGTCACATAGTGATGCAGTACATCGTTATAACTTATAGCGTAATAGTATATAACGTTATACGTTATATAGTGATGCAGTATATCGTTATAAGTTGTGGCGTAATAGCAAATATCGTTATACGTCACATAGTGATGCAATATATCGTTATACGTCATATAGTGATGCAATATACCGTTATGCGTTATTGCGATTAGTATATAACGTTATACGTTATATAGTGATGCAGTATAACGTTATAAGTTGTGGCGTAATAGCAAATATCGTTATACGTCACATAGTGATGCAATATATCGTTATACGTCATATAGTGATGCAATATACCGTTATACGGCATATAGTGATGCAGTATAACGTTATACGGAATATAGTGATGCAATATAACGTTATACGTTATATCGTAATAGTATATATCGTTATACGTCACATAATGATGGAATATATCGTTATACCGTATAGCGTAATAGTGTATAACGTTATACGGCGTATAGTGACGCAATATAACGTTATACGTCACATAGTGATGCAGTACATCGTTATAACTTATAGCGTAATAGTATATAACGTTATACGTCTTATAGTGATGCAATATATCGTTATGCGATATTACGATTAGTATATAACGTTATACGTTATATAGTGATGCAGTATAACGTTATGAGTTGTGGCGTAATAGCATATATCGTTAA
Organism: Bombus affinis; assembly: GCF_024516045.1. NCBI lineage: Eukaryota > Metazoa > Arthropoda > Insecta > Hymenoptera > Apidae > Bombus > Bombus affinis. Next base: position 33,041 of record NW_026109367.1, on the reverse strand, counting down.
ACGTCACATAGTGATGCAACATATCGTTATACGTCATATAGTGATGCAATATACCGTTATACGGCATATAGTGATGCAATATAACGTTATACGTTATAACGTAATAGTCTATAACGTCCTACGTCATAGAGTGATGCAATATAACGTTATACGTTATAATGTAATAGTATGTAACGTTATACGTCATATAGTGATGCTATATAACGTTATACGTCCTATAGTAATACAATACATAGTTATACGTTATAGCGTAATTGTATATAACGTTATGCGTCATATAGTGATTCAATATAACGTTATTCGTCATATAGTGATGCAATATAACGTTATGCGTTATAACGTAATAGTATATAACGTTATACGTCCTATAGTAATTCGATATAACGTTTTACGTTATAACGTAATAGTATATAACGTTATACGTCATAGAGTGATGCAATATAACGTTATACGTTATAACGTAATATAAAGTTATAGATCATATAGTGATGCTATATAACGTTATACGTCACATAGTGTTGCAGTACATCGTTATAACTTATAGCGTAATGGTATATAACGTTATACGTCATAGAGTGATGCAATGTAATGTTATTCCTTCATAACGAATTAGTATATAAAGTTATACGTCATACTGTGATGCAATATAACGTTATAGGGCATATAGTTATGCAATTTAACGTTATACGTCCTATAGTGATGCAATATATATTTATAACTTGTAGCGCAATAGTATATAACGTTATACGTCATATAGTGATGCAATATTACGTTGTGCAGCATATAGTGATGCAATATAACGTTATACGTCATATGGTGATGCAATATATCGTTATACCTTATAGCATAATAGTATAGAACGTTATACGTCATAGAGTGATGCAATATAACGTTATACGTTATAACGTAATATAAAGTTATACATCATATAGTGATGCAATATAACGTTATACGTCACATAGTGTTGCAGTACATCGTTATAACTTATAGCGTAATGGTATATAACGTTATACATCATATAGTGATGCAATATAACGTTATACGTCCTATAGTGATGCAATATAACGTTATACGTCACATAGTGTTGCAGTACATCGTTATAACTTATAGCGTAATGGTATATAACGTTATACGTCATAGAGTGATGCAATATAATGTTATTCCTTCATAACGAAATAGTATATAACGTTATACGTCACATGGGGATGGAATATATCGTTATACCTTATAGCATAATAGTACAGAACCTTATACGTCATATAGTGATGCAATATAACGTTATACGTTATATCGTAATAGTATATAACGTTATACGTCATATAGTGATGCTATATAACGTTATACGTCACATAGTGTTGCAGTACATCGTTATAACTTATAGCGTATTGGTATATAACGTTATACGTCATAGAGTGATGCAATATAATGTTATTCCTTCATAACGAAATAGTATATAAAGTTATACGTCATACTGTGATGCAATATAACGTTATACGGCATATAGTGATGCAATATAACGCTATACGTCATATAGTGATGCAATATATCGTTATACCTTATAGCGTAATAGTATATAACGTTATACGTCATAGAGTGATGCAATATAACGTTATACGTTATAACGTAATAGTATATAACGTAATACGTCATAGAGTGATGCAATATAACGTTATATGTCATATAGTGATGCAATATAACGTTATATGTCATATAGTGATGCAATATAACGTTATGCGTTATAACGTAATAGTACATAACGTTGTACGTCCTATAGTAATTCGATATAACGTTTTACGTTATAACGTAATAGTATATAACGTAATACGTCATAGAGTGACGCAATATAACGTTATACGTTATAACGTAATAGCATATAACGTTATACGACATATAGTGATGCAATATACCGTTATACGGCATATAGTGATGCAGTATAACGCTATACGGAATATAGTGATGCAATATAACGTTATACGTTATATCGTAATAGTATATATCGTTATACGTCACATAATGATGGAATATATCGTTATACCGTATAGCGTAATAGTGTATAACGTTATACGGCGTATAGTGACGCAATATAACGTTATACGTCACATAGTGATGCAGTACATCGTTATAACTTATAGCGTAATAGTATATAACGTTATACGTCTTATAGTGATGCAATATATCGTTATGCGATATTACGATTAGTATATAACGTTATACGTTATATAGTGATGCAGTATAACGTTATGAGTTGTGGCGTAATAGCATATATCGTTAAACGTCACATAGTGATGCAACATATCGTTATACGTCATATAGTGATGCAATATACCGTTATACGGCATATAGTGATGCAATATAACGTTATACGTTATAACGTAATATAAAGTTATAGATCATATAGTGATGCTATATAACGTTATACGTCACATAGTGTTGCAGTACATCGTTATAACTTATAGCGTAATGGTATATAACGTTATACGTCATAGAGTGATGCAATGTAATGTTATTCCTTCATAACGAATTAGTATATAAAGTTATACGTCATACTGTGATGCAATATAACGTTATAGGGCATATAGTTATGCAATTTAACGTTATACGTCCTATAGTGATGCAATATATATTTATAACTTGTAGCGCAATAGTATATAACGTTATACGTCATATAGTGATGCAATATTACGTTGTGCGGCATATAGTGATGCAAAATAACGTTATACGTCATATGGTGATGCAATATATCGTTATACCTTATAGCATAATAGTATAGAACGTTATACGTCATAGAGTGATGCAATATAACGTTATACGTCCTATAGTGATGCAATATAACGTTATACGTCACATAGTGTTGCAGTACATCGTTATAACTTATAGCGTAATAGTATATAACGTTATACGTCATAGAGTGATGCAATATAATGTTATTCCTTCATAACGAAATAGTATATAACGTTATACGTCACATGGGGATGGAATATATCGTTATACCTTATAGCATAATAGTACAGAACCTTATACGTCATATAGTGATGCAATATAACGTTATACGTTATATCGTAATAGTATATAACGTTATACGTCATATAGTGATGCTATATAACGTTATACGTCACATAGTGTTGCAGTACATCGTTATAACTTATAGCGTAATGGTATATAACGTTATACGTCATAGAGTGATGCAATATAATGTTATTCCTTCATAACGAAATAGTATATAAAGTTATACGTCATACTGTGATGCAATATAACGTTATACGGCATATAGTGATGCAATATAACGCTATACGTCATATAGTGATGCAATATATCGTTATACCTTATAGCGTAATAGTATATAACGTCATACGTCATAGAGTGATGAAATATAACGTTATACGTTATAACGTAATATAAAGTTATACGTTATATAGTGATGCGATATAACGTTATACGTCAAATAGTGATGCAATATAACGTTATATGTTATAACGTAATAGTATATAACGTATTATTTCATAGAGTGATGCAATATAACGTTATATGTTATAACGTAATAGTATATAACGTAATACGTCATAGAGTGATGCAATATAACGTTATATGTCATATAGTGATGCAATATAACGTTATGCGTTATAACGTAATAGTACATAACGTTGTACGTCCTATAGTAATTCGATATAACGTTTTACGTTATAACGTAATAGTATATAACGTAATACGTCATAGAGTGACGCAATATAACGTTATACGTTATAACGTAATAGCATATAACGTTATACGTCTTAGAGTGGTGCAATATAACGTTATACGTCATAATGTAATAGTATGTTACGTTATACGTCATATAGTGATGCAATATAACGTTATACGTCCTATAGTAATACAATACATAGTTATACGTTATAGCCTAATTGTATATAACGTTATGCGTCATATAGTGATGTAATGTAACGTTATGCGTTATAACGTAATAGTATATAAAGTTATACGTCCTATAGTAATTCGATAAAACGTTTTACGTTATAACGTAATAGTATATAACGTTATACGTCTTGTAGTGATGCAATATATCGTTATGCGTTATTACGATTAGTATATAACGTTATACGTTATATAGTGATGCAGTATAACGTTATAAGTTGTGGCGTAATAGCATATATCGTCATACGTCACATAGTGATGCAATATATCGTTATACGTCACATAGTGATGCAGTACATCGTTATAACTTATAGCGTAATAGTATATAACGTTATACGTTATATAGTGATGCAGTATAACGTTATAAGTTGTGGCGTAATAGCAAATATCGTTATACGTCACATAGTGATGCAATATATCGTTATACGTCATATAGTGATGCAATATACCGTTATACGGCATATAGTGATGCAATATAACGTTATACGTTATAAGGTAATAGTATATAACGTTCTACGTCATAGAGTGGTGCAATATAACGTTGTACGTTATAATGTAATAGTATGTAACGTTATACGTCATATAGTGATGCAATATAACGTTATACGTCCTATAGTAATACAATACATGGTTATACGTTATAGCGTAATTGTATATAACGTTATGCGTCATATAGTGATGCAACATATCGTTATACGTTGTGGCGTAATAGCATATATCGTTATACGTCACATAGTGATGCAATATATCGTTATACCTTATAGCGTAATAGTGTGTTACGTTATACGGTATACAGTGATGCAATATAACGTTATACGGCATATAGTGATGCAATATAACGTTATGCGTTATTACGTATTATTATATAACGTTATACGTCATATAGTGACGCAGTATAACGTTATACGTTGTGGCGTAATAGCATATATCGTTATACGTCACATAGTGATGCAATATATCGTTATACCTTATAGCGCAATAGTGTATAACGTCATACGTCTTATAGTGATGCAGTATAACGTTATACGTCCTACGGTGATACGACATAACGTTATACGTTATTGCGTAATAGTATATAACGTTATACGTCACATAGTGATGCAATATAACGTTATGCGGCATATAGTGATGCAATATAACGTTATACGTCATATAGTGATGCAATATAACGTTATACTTCATATAGTGATGCAATATATCGTTATACCTTATAGCGTAATAGTATGTAACGTTATACGTTATATAGTGATGCAATATAACGTTATACGTTATAATGTAGTAGTATGTAACGTTATACGTCATATAGTGATGCAATATAACGTTATAAGTCCTATAGTAATACAATACGTAGTTATACGTTATAGCGCAATTGTATATAACGTTTTGCGTCATATAGTGATGTAATATAACGTTATGCGTTATAACGTAATAGTATATAACGTTATACGTCCTATAGTAATTCGATATAACGTTTTACGTTATAACGTAATAGTATATAACGTTATACGTCTTATAGTGTTGCAATATATCGTTATGCGATATTACGATTAGTATATAACGTTATACGTTATATAGTGATGCAGTATAACGTTATAAGTTGTGGCGTAATAGCATATATCGTTATACGTCACATAGTGATGCAATATATCGTTATACGTCATATACTGATGCAATATACCGTTATACGGCATATAGTGATGCAATATAACGTTATACGTTATAACGTAATAGTATATAACGTTCTACGTCATAGAGTGATGAATATAACGTTATACGTTATAATGTAATTGTATGTAACGTTATACGTCATATAGTGATGCAATATAACGTTATACGTCCTATAGTAATACAACACATAGTTATACGTTATAGCGTAATTGTATATAACGTTATGCGTCATATAGTGATGCAATATAACGTTATACGTCATATAGTGATGCAATATAACGTTATGCGTTATAACGTAATAGTATATAACGTTATACGTCCTATAGTAATTCGATATAACGTTTTACGTTATAACGTAATAGTATATAACGTTATACGTCATAGAGTGATGCAATATAACGTTATACGTTATAACGTAATATAAAGTTATACATCATATAGTGATGCTATATAACGTTATACGTCACATAGTGTTGCAGTACATCGTTATAACTTATAGTGTAATGGTATATAACGTTATACGTCATAGAGTGAGGCAATATAATGTTATTCCTTCATAACGAAATAGTATATAAAGTTATACGTCATACTGTGATGCAATATAACGTTATAGGGCATATAGTTATGCAATATAACGTTATACGTCCTATAGTGATGCAATATATCGTTATAACTTGTAGCGCAATTGTATATAACGTTATACGTAATATAGTGATGCAATATAACGTTATGCGGCATATAGTGATGCAATATAACGTTATACGTCATATAGTGATGCAATATAACGTTATACGTTATATCGTAATAGTATATAACGTTATACGTCATATAGTGATGCAATATAACGTTATACGTCACATGGTGATGCAATATATCGTTATACCTTATAGCATAATAGTATAGAACGTTATACGTCATATAGTGATGCAATATAACGTTATGCGTTATAACGTAATAGTATATAACGTTATACGTCCTATAGTAATTCGATATAACGTTTTACGTTATAACGTAATAGTATATAACGTTATACGTCATAGAGTGATGCAATATAACGTTATACGTTATAACGTAATATAAAGTTATACATCATATAGTGATGCTATATAACGTTATACGTCACATAGTGTTGCAGTACATCGTTATAACTTATAGCGTAATGGTATATAACGTTATACGTCATATAGTGATGCAATATAACGATATACGTCCTATAGTGATGCAATATAACGTTATACGTCACATAGTGTTGCAGTACATCGTTATAACTTATAGCGTAATTGTATATAACGTTATACGTCATAGAGTGATGCAATATAATGTTATACCTTCATAACGAAATAGTATATAACGTTATACGTCACATGGGGATGCAATATATCGTTATACCTTATAGCATAATAGTATAGAACGTTATACGTCATATAGTGATGCAATATAACGTTATACGTTATATCGTAATAGTATATAACGTTATACGTCATATAGTGATGCTATATAACGTTATACGTCACATAGTGTTGCAGTACATCGTTATAACTTATAGCGTAATGGTATATAACGTTATACGTCATAGAGTGATGCAATATAATGTTATTCCTTCATAACGAAATAGTATATAAAGTTATACGTCATACTGTGATGCACTATAACGTTACACGGCTTATAGTGATGCAATATAACGCTATACGTCATATAGTGATGCAATATATCGTTATACCTTATAGCGTAATAGTATATAACGTTATACGTCATAGAGTGACGCATTATAACGTTATACGTTATAACGTAATAGTATATAACGATATACGTTATATAGTGTTGCAGTATAACGTTATACGCTGTGGCGTAATAGCATATATCGTTATACGTCACATAATGATGCAACATATCGTTATACCGTATAGCGTAATAGTGAATAACGTTACACGGCGTATAGTGACGCAATATATCGTTATACGTCATATAGTGATGCAATATACCGTTATGCGTTATTGCGATTAGTATATAACGTTATACGTTATATAGTGATGCAGTATAACGTTATAAGTTGTGGCGTAATAGCAAATATCGTTATACGTCACATAGTGATGCAATATATCGTTATACGTCATATAGTGATGCAATATACCGTTATACGGCATATAGTGATGCAGTATAACGTTATACGGAATATAGTGATGCAATATAACGTTATACGTTATATCGTAATAGTATATATCGTTATACGTCACATAATGATGGAATATATCGTTATACCGTATAGCGTAATAGTGTATAACGTTATACGGCGTATAGTGACGCAATATAACGTTATACGTCACATAGTGATGCAGTACATCGTTATAACTTATAGCGTAATAGTATATAACGTTATACGTCTTATAGTGATGCAATATATCGTTATGCGATATTACGATTAGTATATAACGTTATACGTTATATAGTGATGCAGTATAACGTTATGAGTTGTGGCGTAATAGCATATATCGTTAAACGTCACATAGTGATGCAACATATCGTTATACGTCATATAGTGATGCAATATACCGTTATACGGCATATAGTGATGCAATATAACGTTATACGTTATAACGTAATAGTCTATAACGTCCTACGTCATAGAGTGATGCAATATAACGTTATACGTTATAATGTAATAGTATGTAACGTTATACGTCATATAGTGATGCTATATAACGTTATACGTCCTATAGTAATACAATACATAGTTATACGTTATAGCGTAATTGTATATAACGTTATGCGTCATATAGTGATTCAATATAACGTTATTCGTCATATAGTGATGCAATATAACGTTATGCGTTATAACGTAATAGTATATAACGTTATACGTCCTATAGTAATTCGATATAACGTTTTACGTTATAACGTAATAGTATATAACGTTATACGTCATAGAGTGATGCAATATAACGTTATACGTTATAACGTAATATAAAGTTATAGATCATATAGTGATGCTATATAACGTTATACGTCACATAGTGTTGCAGTACATCGTTATAACTTATAGCGTAATGGTATATAACGTTATACGTCATAGAGTGATGCAATGTAATGTTATTCCTTCATAACGAATTAGTATATAAAGTTATACGTCATACTGTGATGCAATATAACGTTATAGGGCATATAGTTATGCAATTTAACGTTATACGTCCTATAGTGATGCAATATATATTTATAACTTGTAGCGCAATAGTATATAACGTTATACGTCATATAGTGATGCAATATTACGTTGTGCGGCATATAGTGATGCAATATAACGTTATACGTCATATGGTGATGCAATATATCGTTATACCTTATAGCATAATAGTATAGAACGTTATACGTCATAGAGTGATGCAATATAACGTTATACGTTATAACGTAATATAAAGTTATACATCATATAGTGATGCAATATAACGTTATACGTCACATAGTGTTGCAGTACATCGTTATGACTTATAGCGTAATGGTATATAACGTTATACATCATATAGTGATGCAATATAACGTTATACGTCCTATAGTGATGCAATATAACGTTATACGTCACATAGTGTTGCAGTACATCGTTATAACTTATAGCGTAATGGTATATAACGTTATACGTCATAGAGTGATGCAATATAATGTTATTCCTTCATAACGAAATAGTATATAACGTTATACGTCACATGGGGATGGAATATATCGTTATACCTTATAGCATAATAGTACAGAACCTTATACGTCATATAGTGATGCAATATAACGTTATACGTTATATCGTAATAGTATATAACGTTATACGTCATATAGTGATGCTATATAACGTTATACGTCACATAGTGTTGCAGTACATCGTTATAACTTATAGCGTAATGGTATATAACGTTATACGTCATAGAGTGATGCAATATAATGTTATTCCTTCGTAACGAAATAGTATATAAAGTTATACGTCATACTGTGATGCAATATAACGTTATACGGCATATAGTGATGCAATATAACGCTATACGTCATATAGTGATGCAATATATCGTTATACCTTATAGCGTAATAGTATATAACGTTATACGTCATAGAGTGATGCAATATAACGTTATACGTTATAACGTAATAGTATATAACGTAATACGTCATAGAGTGATGCAATATAACGTTATATGTCATATAGTGATGCAATATAACGTTATATGTCATATAGTGATGCAATATAACGTTATGCGTTATAAAGTAATAGTACATAACGTTGTACGTCCTATAGTAATTCGATATAACGTTTTACGTTATAACGTAATAGTATATAACGTAATACGTCATAGAGTGACGCAATATAACGTTATACGTTATAACGTAATAGCATATAACGTTATACGTCATATAGTGATGCAATATACCGTTATACGGCATATAGTGATGCAGTATAACGCTATACGGAATATAGTGATGCAATATAACGTTATACGTTATATCGTAATAGTATATATCGTTATACGTCACATAATGATGGAATATATCGTTATACCGTATAGCGTAATAGTGTATAACGTTATACGGCGTATAGTGACGCAATATAACGTTATACGTCACATAGTGATGCAGTACATCGTTATAACTTATAGCGTAATAGTATATAACGTTATACGTCTTATAGTGATGCAATATATCGTTATGCGATATTACGATTAGTATATAACGTTATACGTTATATAGTGATGCAGTATAACGTTATGAGTTGTGGCGTAATAGCATATATCGTTAAACGTCACATAGTGATGCAACATATCGTTATACGTCATATAGTGATGCAATATACCGTTATACGGCATATAGTGATGCAATATAACGTTATACGTTATAACGTAATATAAAGTTATAGATCATATAGTGATGCTATATAACGTTATACGTCACATAGTGTTGCAGTACATCGTTATAACTTATAGCGTAATAGTATATAACGTTATACGTCTTATAGTGATGCAATATATCGTTATGCGATATTACGATTAGTATATAACGTTATACGTTATATAGTGATGCAGTATAACGTTATGAGTTGTGGCGTAATAGCATATATCGTTAAACGTCACATAGTGATGCAACATATCGTTATACGTCATATAGTGATGCAATATACCGTTATACGGCATATAGTGATGCAATATAACGTTATACGTTATAACGTAATATAAAGTTATAGATCATATAGTGATGCTATATAACGTTATACGTCACATAGTGTTGCAGTACATCGTTATAACTTATAGCGTAATGGTATATAACGTTATACGTCATAGAGTGATGCAATGTAATGTTATTCCTTCATAACGAATTAGTATATAAAGTTATACGTCATACTGTGATGCAATATAACGTTATAGGGCATATAGTTATGCAATTTAACGTTATACGTCCTATAGTGATGCAATATATATTTATAACTTGTAGCGCAATAGTATATAACGTTATACGTCATATAGTGATGCAATATTACGTTGTGCGGCATATAGTGATGCAAAATAACGTTATACGTCATATGGTGATACAATATATCGTTATACCTTATAGCATAATAGTATAGAACGTTATACGTCATAGAGTGATGCAATATAACGTTATACGTCCTATAGTGATGCAATATAACGTTATACGTCACATAGTGTTGCAGTACATCGTTATAACTTATAGCGTAATAGTATATAACGTTATACGTCATAGAGTGATGCTATATAACGTTATACGTCACATAGTGGTGCAGTACATCGTTATAACTTATAGCGTAATAGTATATAACGTTATACGTCACATAGTGATGCAGTACATCGTTATAACTTATAGCGTAATGGTATATAACGTTATACGTCATAGAGTGATGCAATATAATGTTATTCCTTCATAACGAAATAGTATATAAAGTTATACGTCATACTGTGATGCAATATAACGTTATACGGCATATAGTGATGCAATATAACGCTATACGTCATATAGTGATGCAATATATCGTTATACCTTATAGCGTAATAGTATATAACGTCATACGTCATAGAGTGATGCAATATAACGTTATACGTTATAACGTAATATAAAGTTATACGTTATATAGTGATGCGATATAACGTTATACGTCAAATAGTGATGCAATATAACGTTATATGTTATAACGTAATAGTATATAACGTAATATTTCATAGAGTGATGCAATATAACGTTATATGTTATAACGTAATAGTATATAACGTAATACGTCATAGAGTGATGCAATATAACGTTATATGTCATATAGTGATGCAATATAACGTTATGCGTTATAACGTAATAGTACATAACGTTGTACGTCCTATAGTAATTCGATATAACGTTTTACGTTATAACGTAATAGTATATAACGTAATACGTCATAGAGTGACGCAATATAACGTTATACGTTATAACGTAATAGCATATAACGTTATACGTCTTAGAGTGGTGCAATATAACGTTATACGTCATAATGTAATAGTATGTTACGTTATACGTCATATAGTGATGCAATATAACGTTATACGTCCTATAGTAATACAATACATAGTTATACGTTATAGCCTAATTGTATATAACGTTATGCGTCATATAGTGATGTAATGTAACGTTATGCGTTATAACGTAATAGTATATAAAGTTATACGTCCTATAGTAATTCGATAAAACGTTTTACGTTATAACGTAATAGTATATAACGTTATACGTCTTGTAGTGATGCAATATATCGTTATGCGTTATTACGATTAGTATATAACGTTATACTTTATATAGTGATGCAGTATAACGTTATAAGTTGTGGCGTAATAGCATATATCGTCATACGTCACATAGTGATGCAATATATCGTTATACGTCACATAGTGATGCAGTACATCGTTATAACTTATAGCGTAATAGTATATAACGTTATACGTTATATAGTGATGCAGTATAACGTTATAAGTTGTGGCGTAATAGCAAATATCGTTATACGTCACATAGTGATGCAATATATCGTTATACGTCATATAGTGATGCAATATACCGTTATACGGCATATAGTGATGCAATATAACGTTATACGTTATAAGGTAATAGTATATAACGTTCTACGTCATAGAGTGGTGCAATATAACGTTGTACGTTATAATGTAATAGTATGTAACGTTATACGTCATATAGTGATGCAATATAACGTTATACGTCCTATAGTAATACAATACATGGTTATACGTTATAGCGTAATTGTATATAACGTTATGCGTCATATAGTGATGCAACATATCGTTATACGTTGTGGCGTAATAGCATATAACGTTATACGTCCTATAGTGATGCAATATAACGTTATACGTCACATAGTGTTGCAGTACATCGTTATAACTTATAGCGTAATAGTATATAACGTTATACGTCATAGAGTGATGCAATATAATGTTATTCCTTCATAACGAAATAGTATATAACGTTATACGTCACATGGGGATGGAATATATCGTTATACCTTATAGCATAATAGTACAGAACCTTATACGTCATATAGTGATGCAATATAACGTTATACGTTATATCGTAATAGTATATAACGTTATACGTCATATAGTGATGCTATATAACGTTATACGTCACATAGTGTTGCAGTACATCGTTATAACTTATAGCGTAATGGTATATAACGTTATACGTCATAGAGTGATGCAATATAATGTTATTCCTTCATAACGAAATAGTATATAAAGTTATACGTCATACTGTGATGCAATATAACGTTATACGGCATATAGTGATGCAATATAACGCTATACGTCATATAGTGATGCAATATATCGTTATACCTTATAGCGTAATAGTATATAACGTCATACGTCATAGAGTGATGCAATATAACGTTATACGTTATAACGTAATATAAAGTTATACGTTATATAGTGATGCGATATAACGTTATACGTCAAATAGTGATGCAATATAACGTTATATGTTATAACGTAATAGTATATAACGTAATATTTCATAGAGTGATGCAATATAACGTTATATGTTATAACGTAATAGTATATAACGTAATACGTCATAGAGTGATGCAATATAACGTTATATGTCATATAGTGATGCAATATAACGTTATGCGTTATAACGTAATAGTACATAACGTTGTACGTCCTATAGTAATTCGATATAACGTTTTACGTTATAACGTAATAGTATATAACGTAATACGTCATAGAGTGACGCAATATAACGTTATACGTTATAACGTAATAGCATATAACGTTATACGTCTTAGAGTGGTGCAATATAACGTTATACGTCATAATGTAATAGTATGTTACGTTATACGTCATATAGTGATGCAATATAACGTTATACGTCCTATAGTAATACAATACATAGTTATACGTTATAGCCTAATTGTATATAACGTTATGCGTCATATAGTGATGTAATGTAACGTTATGCGTTATAACGTAATAGTATATAAAGTTATACGTCCTATAGTAATTCGATAAAACGTTTTACGTTATAACGTAATAGTATATAACGTTATACGTCTTGTAGTGATGCAATATATCGTTATGCGTTATTACGATTAGTATATAACGTTATACGTCATATAGTGACGCAGTATAACGTTATACGTTATAACGTAATAGTATATAACGATATACGTTATATAGTGTTGCAGTATAACGTTATACGCTGTGGCGTAATAGCATATATCGTTATACGTCACATAATGATGCAACATATCGTTATACCGTATAGCGTAATAGTGAATAACGTTACACGGCGTATAGTGACGCAATATAACGTTATACGTTACATAGTGATGCAGTACATCGTTATAACTTATAGCGTAATAGTATATAACGTTATACGTTATATTGTGATGCAGTATAACGTTATAAGTTGTGTCGTAATGGCATATATCGTTATACGTCACATAGTGATGCAATATATCGTTATACGTCATATAGTGATGCAATATACCGTTATACGGCATATAGTGATGCAATATACCGTTATACGGCATATAGTGATGCAATATAACGTTATACGTTATAACGTCACAGTATATAACGTTATACGTCATAGAGTGATGCAATATAACGTTATACGTTATAACGTAATAGTATATATCGTTATACGTCACATAATGATGCAATATATCGTTATACCGTATAGCGTAATAGTGTATAACGTTATACGGCGTATAATGACGTAATATAACGTTATACGTCACATAGTGATGCAGTACATCGTTATAACTTATAGCGTAATAGCATATATCGTTATACGTTATATAGTGATGCAGTACATCGTTATAACTTATAGCGTAATAGCATATATCGTTATACGTCACATAGTGATGCAATATATCGTTATACGTCACATAGTGATGCAGTACATCGTTATAACTTATAGCGTAATAGTATATAACGTTATACGTTATATAGTGATGCAGTACATCGTTATAACTTATAGCGTAATAGCATATATCGTTATACGTCACATAGTGATGCAATATATCGTTATACTTTATATAGTGATGCAATATACCGTTATACGGCATATAGTGATGCAATATAACGTTATACGTTATAAGGTAATAGTATATAACGTTCTACGTCATAGAGTGATGCAATATAACGTTATATGTAATAATGTAATAGTATGTAAAGTTATACGTCATATAGTGATACAATATAACGTTATACGTCCTATAGTAATACAATACATGGTTATACGTTATAGCGTAATTGTATATAACGTTATGCGTCATATAGTGATGCAACATAACGTTATACGTCATATAGTGATGCAATATAACGTTATGCGTTATAACGTAATGGTATATAACGTTATACGTCCTATAGTAATTCGATATAACGTTTTACGTTATAAGGTAATAGTATATAACGTTATACGTCTTATAGTGATGCAATATAACGTTATCCGTTATTACGTATTAGTATATAACGTTATGCGTCATATAGTGATGCAGTATATCGTTATACGTTGTGGCGTAATAGCATATATCGTTATACGTCACATAGTGATGTAATATATCGTTATACCTTATAGCGTAATAGTGTATAACGTCATGCGTCTTATAGTGATGCAATATAACGTTATACGTCCTACGGTGATACGACATAACGTTATACGTTATTGCGTAATAGTATATAACGTTATACGTCACATAGTGATGCAATATAACGTTATGCGGCTTATAGTGATGCAATATAACGTTATACGTCATATAGTGACGCAATATAACGTTATACTTCATATAGTGATGCAATATATCGTTATACCTTATAGCGTAATAGTATACAACGTTATACGTTATATAGTGATGCAATATAACGTTATACGTTATAATGTAATAGTATGTAACGTTATACGTCATATAGTGATGCAATATAACGTTATACATCCTATAGTAATACAATACATAGTTATACGTTATAGCGTAATTGTATATAACGTTATGCGTCATATAGTGATGTAATATAACGTTATGCGTTATAACGTAATAGTATATAACGTTATACGTCCTATAGTAATTCGATATAACGTTTTACGTTATAACGTAATAGTATATAACGTTATACGTCTTATAGTGATGCAATATATCGTTATGCGATATTACGATTAGTATATAACGTTATACGTCATATAGTGGTGCAGTATAACGTTATAAGTTGTGGCGTAATAGCATATATCGTTATACGTTTACATAGTGATGCAATATATCGTTATACGTCATGTAGTGATGCAATATACCGTTATACGGCATATAGTGATGCAATATAACGTTATACGTTATAACGTAATAGCATATAACGTTATACGTCATAGAGTGGTGCAAAATAACGTTATACGTCATAATGTAATAGTATGTAATGTTATACGTCATATAGTGATGCAATATAACGTTATAGTCCTACAGTAATACAATACACAGTTATACGTTATAACGTAATTGTATATAACGTTATGCGGAATATAGTGATGCAATATAACGTTATGCGGCGTATAGTGATGCAATATAACGTTATGCGTTATTACGTATTCTTATATAACGATATACGTCATATACTGATGCAGTATAACGTTATACGTTGTGGCGTAATAGCATATATCGTTATACGTCACATAGTGATGCAATATAACGTTATACCTTATGGCGTAATAGAATATAACGTTATACGTCATATAGTGATGCTATATAACGTTATACATCACATAGTGATGCAGTACATCGTTATACCTTATAGCGTAATAGTATATAACGTCATACATCATATTGAGATTCAATATGTCGTTATACCTTATAGCGTAATAGTATATAACGTTATGCGTCATATAGTGATGCTGTATAACGTTATACGTCACATAGTTATGCAGTACATCGTTATACTATATAGCATAATAGTGTATAACGTTATACGGCATATAGTGACGCAATATAACGTTATACGGCATATAGTGACGCAATATAACGTTATACGTCCTGTAGTGATGCAATATAACGTTATACGTCATATGGTAATGCAATATAACGTTATACGTCCTGTAGTGATGCAATATAACGTTATACGTCATATAGTGATGCTATATAACGTTATGCGTTATAACGTAATAGTATATAACGTAATACGTCATATAATGATGCAATATATCGTTATGCCTTATAGCGTAATAGTGTATAACGTTCTACGTCTTATAGTGATGCGATATAACGTTATGCGTTATAACGTAATAGTATATAACGTAATACGTCATGTAATGATGCAATATAACGTTATAGGGCATATAGTTATGCAATATAACGTTATACGTCCTATAGTGATGCAATATATCGTTATAACTTGTAGCGTAATAGTATATAACGTTATACGTCGTATAGTGCTTCTATATAACGTTATACGTCACATAGTGATGCAATAT
Source organism: Bombus affinis (assembly GCF_024516045.1). NCBI lineage: Eukaryota > Metazoa > Arthropoda > Insecta > Hymenoptera > Apidae > Bombus > Bombus affinis. Next base: position 15,494 of record NW_026109367.1, on the reverse strand, counting down.
ATCGTTATACCTGATAGCATAATAGTATAGAACGTTATACGTCATAGAGTGATGCAATATAACGTTATACGTTATAACGTAATATAAAGTTATACGTCATATAGTGATGCTATATAACGTTATACGTCACATAGTGTTGCAGTACATCGTTATAACTTATAGCGTAATGGTATGTAACGTTATACGTCATAGAGTGATGCAATATAATGTTATTCGTTCATAACGTAATATTATATAAAGTTATACGTCATACTGTGATGCAATATAACGTTATACGGCATATAGTGATGCAATATAACGCTATACGTCATGTTGTGATGCAATATATCGTTATACCATATAGCGTAATAGTATATAACGTAATACGTCATAGAGTGATGCAATATAACGATATACGTTATAACGTAATACTATAAAAAGTTATACGTCTTATAGTGATGCAATATATCGTTATAAGTCCTATGGTGGTACGACATAACGTTATACGGTATTACGTAATAGTATATAACGTTATACGTGACATAGTGATGCAATATAACGCTATACGTCATGTTGTGATGCAATATATCGTTATACCTTATAGCGTAATAGTATATAACGTTATACGTCATATAGTGATGCAATATATCTGTATACCTTATAGCGTAATAGTATATAACGTTATACGGCATATGGTGATTCAATACAACGTTATACGTTATATACTAATGCGATATAACGTTATACGTCCTATAGTGATGCGATATAACGTTATATGTTATAACGTGATGGCATATAATGTTATACGTCACATAGTGATGCAGTACATCATTATAACTTATAGCGTAATAGTATATATCGTTATACGTTATATAGTGATGCAGTATAACGTTATACGATGTGGCGTAATAGCATATATCGTTATACGTCACATAGTGATGCAATATAACGTTATAACTTATAGCGTAATAGTGTATAACGTTATACGTCATATAGTGACGCAATATAACGTTATACGGCATATGGTAATGCAATATAACGCTATACGTTATATAGTGATGCGATATATCGTTATACCTTATAGCGTAATAATATATAACGTTATATGTCATCTAGTGTTGCTATATAACGTTATACTTCAAATAGTGATGCAGTACGTCGTTATAACATATAGCGTAATAGTATATACAGTTATACGTCTTATAGTGATGCAATATAATGTTACTCGTTATAACGTAACGGTATATAAAGTTATACCTCATATAGTGATGCAATATAACGTTATACGTACTGTAGTGATGCGATATAACTTTATACGTTCTATAGTGATGCGATATAACTTTATGCACAATAACGTAATAGTATATGACGCTATACGTCCTATAGTGATTCGATATAATGTTTTACGTTATAACGTAATAGTATATAACGTTATACGTCATAGAGTAGTGCTATATAAGGTTATTCCTTAATAACGTAATAGTATATCAAGTTATACGTCATATAGTGATGCAATATATCGTTATACGTCATATAGTGATGCAATATATCGTTATACGTCATATAGTGGTGCAGTACATCCTTATACCTCATAACGTAGTAGTATATAACGTTATACGTCATATAGTGATGCAATATATCGTTCTACCTTATAGCGTAATAGTATATAACGTTATACGTCATATAGTGATGCAATATAACGTTATACGTCCTATCGTGATGCGGATATAACGTTCTGCGTTATAACATATTAGTATATAACGTTATACGTCATATAGTGATGCAATATATCGTTATACGTCATATAGTGATGCAATAAAGCGTTGTACCTTATAGCATAATAGTATATAACATTATACGTCATATAGTGATGCAATATAACGTTCTACGTCATATAGTGATGCGATATAACGTTCTGCGTTATAACATATTAGTATATAACGTTATACGTCATATAGTGATGCAATATATTGTTATACCTTATAGCGTAATAGTATATAACATTATACGTCATATAGTGATGCAATATAACGTTCTACGTCATATAGTGATGCAATATAATGTTACACGTCATATAGTGATGCAATATATCGTTATACCTTACAGCGTAATAGTATATAACGTTATACGTCTATAGTGAAGCAATATACGTTATACCTTATAGCGTATATTGGTATAACGTTATACGTCATATAGTGATGCGATATAACGTTATGCGTTATAACATATTAGTAATTAACATTATACGTCATATAGAGATGCAATATAACGTTATACGGCATATAGTGGTGCAATATAGCGTTATACGTCATATAGTGATGCAATATATCGGTTATACCTTATAGCGTAATAGTATATAACGTTATACGTCATATAGTGGTGCAATGTAACGTTATGCGTTATAACGTATTAGTATATAACGTTAAACGTTATATAGTGATGCAATATAACGTTATACGTCATATAGTGATGCAATAAAGCGTTATACCTTATAGCGTAATAGTATATAACGTTATACGGCATATAGTGATGCAATATAGCGTTATACGTCCTATGGTAATACAATATATAGTTATACGTTATAACGTAATAGTATATAACGTTATACGTCATAGAGTGGTGCAATGTAACGTTATTACTTCATAACGTAATAGTATATAATGTTATACGTCATACAGTGATGCAATATAACGTTAATCCTGCATAACGTAGTAGTATATAACGTTGTACATCATATAGATATGCAATGTAACGTTATACGTTGTAACGTAATAGTATATAACGTTGTACGTCACATAGTGATGCAATATAACGTTATACGTCATATAGTGGATGCATATAACGTTCTACGTCATATAGTGATGCAATATATCGTTATACCTCATAGCGTAATAGTATATAATGTTATACGTCATATAGTGACGCAATATATCGTTATACCTTATAGCGTAATATTGTATAACGTTATACGACATATAGTGATGCGATATAACGTTCTACGTCATAGAGTGATGCAATATAATGTTATACGTCATATAGTGATGCAATATAACGTTCTACGTCATACAGTGATGCAATATAATGTTATACGTCATATAGTTGATGCAATATATCGTTATACTTTATAGGGTAATAGTATATAACGTTATACGTCATATAGTGACGCAATATATCGCTATACCTTATAGCGTAATATTATATAACGTTATACGTCATATAGTGATGGGATATAACGTTATGCGTTATAACATATGAGTAAATAACATTATACGTCATATAGAGGTGCAATATAACGTTATACGGCATATAGTGATGCAATATAACGTTCTACGTCATATAGTGATGCAATATAACGTTATACCTCATATGTGATGCAATATAACGTTCTACGTCATACAGTGATGCAATATAATGTTATGCGTCATATAGTGGTGCAATATAACGTTCTACGTCATACAGTGATGCAATATAATGTTATACGTCATATAGTGATGCAATATATCGTTATACCTTATAGAGTAATAGTATATAACGTTATACGTCATATAGTGACGCAATATATCGTTATACCTTATAGGGTAATAGTATATAACGTTATACGTCATATAGTGACGCAATGTATCGTTATACCTTATAGCGTAATATTGTATAACGTTATACGTCATATAGTGATGCGATATAACGTGATGCGTTATAACATATTTGTAAATAACATTATACGTCATATAGAGGTGCAATATAACGTTATACGGCATATAGTGATGCAATATAGCGTTATACGTCATTTAGTGATGCAATATATCGTTATACCTTATAGCGTAATAGTATATAACGTTATACGTCATATAGTGATGCAATATAACGTTATACGTCATATAGTAATGCAATATAACGTTCTACGTCATACAGTGATGCAATATAATGTTATACGTCATATAGTGATGCAATATATCGTTATACCTTATAGGGTAATAGTATATAACGTTATACGTCATATAGTGGACGCAATATATCGCTATACCTTATAGCGTAATATTATATACGTTATACGTCATATAGTGATGCGATATAACGTTATGCGTTTATAACATATGAGTAAATAACATTATACGTCATATAGAGATGCAGTATAACGTTATACGGCATATAGTGATGCAATATAGCGTTATACGTCATATAGTGATGCAATATATCGTTATACCTTATATTGTAATAGTATATAACGTTATACGTCGTATAGTGACGCAATATATCGTTATACCTTATAGCGTAATATTATATAACGTTACACGTCATATAGTGATGCGATATAACGTTACGCGTTATAACATATTAGTAAATAACATTATACGTCATATAGAGATGCAATATAACGTTATACGGCATATAGAGATGCAATATAACGTTATACGTCATATAGTGATGCAATATAACGTTATACGTCCTATGGTAATACATTATATAGTTATACGTTATAACGTAATAGTATATAACGTTATACGTCATAGAGTGGTGCAATATAATGTTATTCCTTCATAACGTAATAGTATATAATGTTATACGTCATACAGTGATGCAATATAACGTTATTCCTTCATAACGTAATAGTATATAACTTTATACGTCTTATAGTTATGCAATATAACGTTATACGTTATAACGTAATAGTATATAACGTTATACGTTATATAGTGGATGGAATATAACATTATACGTCCTATAGTGATGCGATATAACGTTATATGTTATAACGTAATTACATATAACGTTATACGTCATATAGTGATGCAATATATCGTTATACGTTATAGCGTAATAGTATATAACGTTATACGTCATATAGTGATGCAATATAACGTTATACGTCCTATAATGATGCCATATAACGTTATATGTTATAGCGAATAGTATATAACGTTATACGTCATATAGTGATGCAATACAACGTTATTCGTTATAACGTAATAGTATATAACGTTATACGTCATATAGTGATGCAATATAACGTTATACGTCCTATGGTAATACAATAAATAGTTATACGGTTATAACGTAATAGTATATAACGTTATACGTCATAGAGTGGTGCAATATAACGTTATTACTTCATAACGTAATAGTATATAATGTTATACGTCATACAGTGATGCAATATAAGGTTATTCCTTCATAACGTAGTAGTATATAACGTTATACGTCATATAGTTGTGCAATATAACGTTATACGTTATAACGTAAAAGTATATAACGTTATACGTCATATGGTGATGGAATATAACACTATACGTCCTATAGTGATGCGATATAACGTTATATGTTATAACGTAATTGTATATAACGTTATACGTCATATAGTGATGCAATATATCGTTATACGTTATAGCGTAATAGTATATAACGTTATACGTCATATAGTGATGCAGCATAACGTTATACGTTATGACGTAATAGTATATATCGTTGTACGTCCACATACTGATGCAATATATCGTTCTAGCTTATAGCGTAATATTATATAACGTTAAACGTCATATAGTGATGCAATATAACGTAATACGTCCTATAGTGATGCGATATAACGTTATGCGTTATAACGTTATAGTATATAACGTAGTACGGCATATAGTGATGCAATATAACGTAATACGGTCCTATGGTAATACATTATATAGTTATACGTTATAACGTAATAGTATATAACGTTATACGTCATAGAGTGGTGCAATATAACGTTATTACTTCATAACGTAATAGTATATAGTGTTATACGTCATACAGTGATGCAATATAACGTTATACGTCATATAGTGATGCAATATAACGTTATACGTCATATAGTGATGCAATATATCGTTATACCTTATAGCGTCATAGTATATAACGTTACACGTCATATAGTGATGCAATATATCGTTATACCTTATAGCGTCATAGTATATAACGTTATACGTCCTATCGTAATACATTATATAGTTATACGTTATAACGTAATAGTATATAACGTTATACGTCATAGTGTGGTGCAATATAACGATATTACTACATAACGTAATAGTATATAATGTTATACGTCATACAGTGATGCAATATGACGTTAGTCCTTCATAACGTAATAGTATATAACGTTATACGTCTTATAGTTATGCAATATAACGTTATACGTTATAACGTAATAGTATATAACGTTATACGTCATATAGTGATGGAATATAACATTATACGTCCTATAGTGATGCGATATAACGATATATGTTATAACGTAATGATATATAACGTTATACGTCATAGAGTGACGCAATGTATCGTTATACCTTATGCGTAATATTGTATAACGTTATACGTCATATAGTGATGCGATATAACGTTATGCGTTATAACATATTAGTAAATAACATTATACGTCATATAGAGGTGCAATACAACGTTATACGGCATATAGTGATGCAATATATCGTTATACCTTATAGCGTCATAGTATATAACGTTATACGTCATATAGTGATGCAATATATCGTTATACGTCCTATGGTAATACAATAAATAGTTATACGTTATAACGTAATAGTATATAAACGTCATACGTCATATAGTGATGCCAATATATCGTTATACGTTATAGGGTAATAGTATATAACGTTATACGTCATATAGTGATGCAGCATAACGTTATACGTTATGACGTTATAGTATATATCGTTGTACGTCACATAGTGATGCAATATATCGTTCTACCTTATAGCGTAATATTATATAACGTTAAACGCCATATAGTGATGCAATATAACGTTATACGTCCAATAGTGATGCGATATAACGTTATGCGTTATAACGTAATAGTATATAACGTTATACGTCATAGAGTGACGCAATGTATCGTTATACCTTATGCGTAATATTGTATAACGTTATACGTCATATAGTGATGCGATATAACGTTATGCGTTATAACATATTAGTAAATAACATTATACGTCATATAGAGGTGCAATACAACGTTATACGGCATATAGTGATGCAATATATCGTTATACCTTATAGCGTCATAGTATATAACGTTATACGTCATATAGTGATGCAATATATCGTTATACCTTATAGGGTAATAGTATATAACGTTATACGTCATATAGTGACGCACTATATCGCTATACCTTATAGCGTAATATTATATAACGTTATACGTCATATAGTGATGCGATATAACGTTATGCGTTATAACATATGAGTAAATAACATTATACGTCATATAGAGGTGCAATATAACGTTATACGGCATATAGTGATGCAATATAACGTTTACGTCATATAGTGATGCAATATAGCGTTATACGTCTTATAGTGATGCAATATATCGTTATACGTCATATAGTAATGCAATATAACGTTCTACGTCATAGAGTGATGCAATATAATGTTATACGTCATGTAGTATACAATATAACGTTCTACGTCATATAGTGATGCAATATAACGTTATACGTCATATAGTGATGCAATATAACGTTCTACGTCATACAGTGATGCAATATAATGTTATACGTCATATAGTGATGCAATATATCGTATACCTTATAGGGTAATAGTATATAACTTTATACGTCATATAGTGACGCAATATAACGTTATACGTCATATAGTGATGCAATATAACGTTCTACGTCATACAGTGATGCAATATAATGTTATGCGTCATATAGTGATGCAATATATCGTTATACCTTATAGGGTAATAGTATATAACGTTATACGTCATATAGTGACGCAATGTATCGTTATACCTTATAGCGTAATATTGTATAACGTTATACGTCATATAGTGATGCGATATAACGTTATGCGTTATAACATATTAGTAAATAACATTATACGTCATATAGGAGGTGCAATATAACGTTATACGGCATATAGTGATGCAATATAGCGTTATACGTCATTTAGTGATGCAATATATCGTTATACCTTATAGCGTAATAGTATATAACGTTATACGTCATATAGTGATGCAATATAACGTTATACGTCATATAGTGATGCAATATAACGTTCTACGTCATACAGTGATGCAATATAATGTTATACGTCATATAGTAATGCAATATATCGTTATACCTTATAGGGTAATAGTATAAACGTTAGACTCATATAGTGACGCAATATATCGCTATACCTTATAGCGTAATATTATATAACGTTATACGTCATATAGTGATGCGATATAACGTTATGCGTTATAACATATTAGTAAATAACATTATACGTCATATAGAGGTGCAATACAACGTTATACGGCATATAGTGTAGATGCAATATATCGTTATACCTTATAGCGTCATAGTATATAACGTTATACGGCATATAGTGATGCAATATAACGTTATACGTCCTATCGTAATACATTATATAGTTATACGTTATAACGTAATAGTATATAACGTTATACGTCATAGAGTGATGCAATATAATGTTATACGTCATGTAGTGATGCAATATATCGATATACCTTATAGCGTAATAGTATATAACGTTATACGTCATATAGTGACGCAATGTATCGTTATACCTTATGCGTAATATTGTATAACGTTATACGTCATATAGTGATGCGATATAACGTTATGCGTTATAACATATTAGTAAATAACATTATACGTCATATAGAGGTGCAATACAACGTTATACGGCATATAGTGATGCAATATAGCGTTATACGTCATATAGTGATGCAATATATCGTTATACCTTATAGCGTAATAGTATATAACGTTATACGTCATATAGTGATGCATATAACGTTATACGTCATATAGTGATGCAATATAACGTTCTACGTCATACAGTGGTGCAATATAATGTTATACGTCATATAGTGATGCAATATATCTTAATACCTTATAGGGTAATAGTATATAACGTTATACGTATTATAGTGACGCAATATATCGCTATACCTTATAGCGTAATATTATATAACGTTATACGTCATATAGTGATGCGATATAACGTTATGCGTTATAACATATTAGTAAATAACATTATACGTCATATAGAGATGCAGTATAACGTTATACGGCATATAGTGATGCAATATAGCGTTATACGTCATATAGTGATGCATATATCGTTATACTTATAGAGTAATAGTATATAACGTTATACGTCGTATAGTGACGCAATATATCGTTATACCTTATAGCGTAATAGTATATAACGTTATACGTCATATAGTGATGCAATATAACGTTATACGTCATTTGGTGATGCATATAACGTTCTACGTCATACAGTGATGCAATATAATGTTATACGTCATATAGTGATGCAATATATCGTTATACCTTATAGGGTAATAGTATGTAACGTTATACGACATATAGTGACGCAATATATCGCTATACCTTATAGCGTAATATTATATAACGTTATATGTCATATAGTGATGCGATATAACGTTATGCGTTATAACATATTAGTAAATAACATTATACGTCATATAGAGATGCAATATAACGTTATACGGCATATAGAGATGCAATATAACGTTATACGTCATATAGTGATGCAATAAAGCGTTATACCCTATATCGTAATAGTATATAACGTTATACGTAATATAGTGATGCAATATAACGTTATACGTCATATAGTGATGCAATATAACGTTATACGTCTATGGTAATACATTATATAGTTATACGTTATAACGTAATAGTATATAACGTTATACGTTATAGAGTGGTGCAATATAATGTTATTTCTTCATAACGTAATAGTATATAATGTTATACGTCATACAGTGATGCAATATAACGTTATTCCTTCATAACGTAATAGTATATAACTTTAATACGTCTTATAGTTATGCAATATAACGTTATACGTTATAACGTAATAGTATATAACGTTATACGTCATTTAGTGATGGAATATAACTTTATACGTCCTATAGTGATGCCATATAACGTTATATGTTATAACGTAATTATATATAACGTTATACGTCATATAGTGATGCAATATATCGTTATACGTCCTATAATGATGCCATATAACGTTATATGTTATAGCGTAATAGTAATATAACGTTATACGTCAAATAGTGATGCAATATAACGTTATTCCTTCATAACGTAATAGTATATAACTTTATACGTCTTATAGTTATGCGATACAACGTTATACGTTATGACGTAATAGTATATATCGTTGTACGTCACATAGTGATGCAATATATCGTTCTACCTTATAGCGTAATTTTATATAACGGTAAACGTCATATAGTGATGCAATATAACGTTCATACGTCCTATAGTGATGCGATATAACGTTATGCGTTTTAACGTTATAGTATATAACGTTATACGGCATATAGTGATGCAATATAACGTAATACGTCCTATGGTAATACATTATATAGTTATACTTGATAACGTAATAGTATATAACATTATACGTCATAGAGTGGTGCAAAATAACGTTATTACTTCATAACGTAATAGTATATAATGTTATACGTCATAGAGTGATGCAATAATAACGTTATTCCTGCATAACTTAGTAGTGTATAACGTAATACATCATATAGATAGTGCAATGTAACGTTGTACGTTATAACGTATTAGTATATAACGTTATACGTCATATAGTGATGCAATATTACGTTGTACGACATATAGCGATGCAATATAATGTTATACGTCATATAGTGACGCAATATAACGTTATACGTACAATAGATATCCGATATCGTTATTTGTTATAACGTAGTTTGTATATAACGTTATACGTCATATAGTGATGCAATATAACGTTATACGTCCTATAGTGATGCCATATAACGTTATACGATATAACGTAATAGTATATAACGTTATACGGCATATAGTGATGCAATATAACGTTATACGTCATATAGTGATGCAATATATCGTTATACCTTATAGCGTAATAGTATATAACGTTAAACGTCCTATAGTGATGCCATATAACGTTATACGTCCTATAGTGATGCGATATAACGTTCTGCGTTATAACATGATAGTATATAACATTATACGTCATATAGACAAGCAATGTAACGTTATACGGCATATAGTGATGCAATATAACGTTATACGTCATATAGTGATGCAATATAACGTTATACGTCCTATAGTGATGCCATATAACGTTATACGTCCTATAGTGATGCGATATAACGTTCTGCATTATGAACATATTAGTATATAACATTATACGTCATATAGACAAGCAATATAACGCTATACGTCATATAGTGATGCAATGTATCGTTATACCTTATAGCGTAAATAGTATATAACGTTATACGTCATATAGTCTTGCAATATAACTTTATACGTCCTATAGTGATGCGATATAACGTTCTGCGTTATAACATATTAGTATATAACGCTATACGTCCTATAGTGATGCCATATAACGTCATACGTTATAACGTAATAGTATATAACGTTATACCTCATATAGTGATGCAATATAACGTTATACGTCCTATAGTGGATGCTATATAACGTTCTGCGTTATAACATATTAGTATATAACATTATACGTCATATAGACAAGCAATATATCGTTATACGGCATATAGTGGTGCAATATAACGTTATACACTATAGCGTAATACCTATATAACGTTATACGTCCTATAGTGATGCCATATAACGTTATACGTCATAACGTAATAGTATATAAAGTTGTACGTCATATAGTGACGCAATATAACGTTATACGTACAATAGATATCCGATATCGTTATTTGTTATAACGTAGTTGTATATAACGTTATACGTCATATAGTGATGCAATATAACGTTATACGTCCTATAGTGATGCCATATAACGTTATACGATATAACGTAATAGTATATAACGTTATACGGCATATAGTGATGCAATATAACGTTATACGTCATATAGTGATGCAATATATCGTTATACCTTATAGCGTAATAGTATATAACGTTAAACGTCCTATAGTGATGCCATATAACGTTATACGTCCTATAGTGATGCGATATAACGTTCTGCGTTATAACATGATAGTATATAACATTATACGTCATATAGACAAGCAATGTAACGTTATACGGCATATAGTGATGGCAATATAACGTTATACGTCATATAGTGATGCAATATAACGTTATACGTCCTATAGTGATGCCATATAACGTTATACGTCCTATAGTGATGCGATATAACGTTCTGCATTATGACATATTAGTATATAACATTATACGTCATATAGACAAGCAATATAACGCTATACGTCATATAGTGATGCAATGTATCGTTATACCTTATAGCGTAATAGTATATAACGTTATACGTCATATAGTCTTGCAATATAACTTTATACGTCCTATAGTGATGCGATATAACGTTCTGCGTTATAACATATTAGTATATAACGCTATACGTCCCTATAGTGATGCCATATAACGTCATACGTTATAACGTAATAGTATATAACGTTATACCTCATATAGTGATGCAATATAACGTTATACGTCCTATAGTGATGCTATATAACGTTCTGCGTTATAACATATTAGTATATAACATTATACGTCATATAGACAAGCAATATATCGTTATACGGCATATAGTGGTGCAATATAACGTTATACACTATAGCGTAATACTATATAACGTTATACGTCCTATAGTGATGCCATATAACGTTATACGTCATAACGTAATAGTATATAAAGTTGTACGTCATATAGTGATGCAATATAACGTTATACGTCCCTATAGTGATGCGATATAACGCTATACGTCATATCGTGATGCAATATATCGTTATACTTTATAGCGTAATAGTATATAACGTTATACGTCATAGAGTGGTGCAATATAATGTTATTTCTTCATAACGTAATAGTATATAATGTTATACGTCATACAGTGATGCAATATAACGTTATTCCTTCATAACGTAATAGTATATAACTTTATACGTCTTATAGTTATGCAATATAACGTTATACGTTATAACGTAATAGTATATAACGTTATACGTCATATAGTGATGGAATATAACATTATACGTCCTATAGTGATGCGATATAACGTTATATGTTATAACGTAATTACATATAACGTTATACGTCATATAGTGATGCAATATATCGTTATACGTTATAGCGTAATAGTATATAACGTTATACGTCATATAGTGATGCAATATAACGTTATACGTCCTATAATGATGCCATATAACGTTATATGTTATAGCGTAATAGTATATAACGTTATACGTCATATAGTGATGCAATACAACGTTATTCGTTATAACGTAATAGTATATAACGTTCTACGTCATATAGTGATGCAATATAACGTTATACGTCCTATGGTAATACATTATATAGTTATACGTTATAACGTAATAGTATATAATGTTATACGTCATACAGTGATGCAATATAACGTTATTCCTTCATAACGTAATAGTATATAACTTTATACGTCTTATAGTTATGCAATATAACGTTATACGTTATAACGTAATAGTATATAACGTTATACGTCATATAGTGATGGAATATAACATTATACGTCCTATAGTGATGCGATATAACGATATATGTTATAACGTAATTATATATAACGTTATACGTCATATAGTGATGCAATATATCGTTATACGTTATAGCGTAATATTATATAACGTTAAACGTCATATAGTGATGCAATATAACGTTATACGTCCAATAGTGATGCGATATAACGTTATGCGTTATAACGTTATAGTATATAACGTTATACGTCATATAGTGATGCAATACAACGTATTCGTTATAACGTAATAGTATATAACGTTATACGTCATATAGTGATGCAATATAACGTTATACGTCCTATGGTAATACATTATATAGTTATACGTTATAACGTAATAGTATATAACGTTATACGTCATATAGTGATGCAATACAAAACTTTATTCGTATAACGTAATAGTATATAACGTTATACGTCATATAGTGATGCAATATAACGTTATTCCTTCATAACGTAATAGTATATAACTTTATACGTCTTATAGTTATGCCATTATAACGTTATACGTTATAACGTAATAGTATATAACGTTATACGTCATATAGTGATGGAATATAACATTATACGTCCCTATAGTGATGCGATATAACGATATATGTTATAACGTAATATATATAACGTTATACGTCATATAGTGATGCAATATATCGTTATACGTTATAGCGTAATAGTATATAACGTCTATTCGTCATATAGTGATGCAATATAACGTTATACGTCCTATAGTGATGCCATATAACGTTATATGTTATAGCGTAATAGTATATATCGTTGTACGTCACATAGTGATGCAATATATCGTTCTACCTTATAGCGTAATATTATATAACGTTAAACGTCATATAGTGATGCAATATAACGTTATACGTCCAATAGTGATGCGATATAACGTTATGCGTTATAACGTTATAGTATATAACGTTATACGGCATATAGTGATGCAATATAACATAATACGTCCTATGGTAATACATTATATAGTTATACGTTATAACGTAGTAGTATATAACGTTATACGGCATATAGTGATGCAATATATTTGTTATACCTTATAGCGTCATAGTATATAACGTTTATACGGCATATAGTGATGCAATATAACGTTATACGTCCTATCGTAATACATTATATAGTTAGACGTTATAACGTAATAGTATATAACGTTTATACGTCATAGAGTGGTGCAATACAACGTTAATACTACATAACGTAATAGTATATAATGTTATACGTCATACAGTGATGCAATATAACGTTAGTCCTTCATAACGTAATAGTAATAACGTTATACGTCATATAGTGATGCAAAATAACATTATACGTCAATATAGTGATGCAATATATCGTTATACCTTATAGCGTCATAGTATATAACGTTATACGTCATATAGTGATGCAATATATTGTTATACCTTATAGCGTCATAGTATATAACGTTATACGGCATATAGTTATGCCAATATACGTTATACGTCATAGAGTGATGCAATATAATGTTATACGTCATATAGTGATGCAATATATCGATATACCTTATAGCGTAATTAGTATATAACGTTATACGTCATATAGTGACGCAATGTATCGAAATACCTTATGCGTAATATTGTATAACGTTATACGTCATATAGTGATGCGATATAACGTTATGCGTTATAACATATTAGTAAATAACATTATACGTCATATAGAGGTGCAATACAACGTTATACGGCATATAGTGATGCAATATAGCGTTATACGTCATATAGTGATGCAATATATCGTTATAACCTTATAGCGTAATAGTATATAACGTTATACGTCATATAGTGATGCAATATAACGTTATACGTCATATAGTTGATGCAATATAACGTTATACGTCATATAGTGATGCAATATAACGTTCTACGTCATACAGTGATGCAATATAATGTTATACGTCA